>NW_026068248.1:454765-479559 GCF_014885135.2 Alexandromys fortis
AAAAAAATCTAATAAAAAATAAAAAATAAAAAAAAGAAAAAAGAAATTAAATGTATGATTACTATGTGCTCTGATGACTACACTCACCTCTCCCCCTGCCCCCTCTCTTTTTCTCTCTCCCTGAGTGTGTGTGTGTGTGTAGGGGGTGGTTGTAAGCAAATTGTGTCAAGAGAAAATCTTCACTACCATATTTATCATAGCACCATTAACATATGGCAACAACCAAAATAGGAACTCAACCTAATGATGCACCTAATCGTAATTAAAAAGATAAATGGATACCAACTAAATGCCCCTAGACCGAAGAATGGATAAGGAAAATGTGGTACATTTACACAATGGAGTACTACACAGCAGAAAAAATAATGACATCTTAAAATTTGCAGGCAAATGAATGGAGCTAGAAAACATCATTTTGACTATGGTAACCCAGACCCCAAAAGATAATTATCATATGTACTCACTCATAAGTGGTTTTTAAACATAAAGCAAAAAAAAAGCCTACAAATAACAATCCCAGAGAACTTAGACAATAATGAGAACCCTAAGATAGACTTACATAGATCTAATCTACATGGTAAGTAGAAAAAGACAAGATCTCCTGAGTAAATTGGGAGCATGGGGACTTTGGGGAAGGACTGAAGGGGAGGAGAGCAGAGAAAAATGTATAGCTCAATAAAATCAATAAAAAAAGAAAGAAACATGAATGGATACCGAAAAGGTAGTATTCATACCCAATGAAACACTATTCAATCATTTAAAAAATGAAGCATCCATCTGTGATGGCATGGCAATTGTGTGGTGTTATGTTAAACGAAATAACCCAGTCATATACAGATACCACACGATCTCACTTCTATGTAGAATTAGAAAACTTATTCCATGGTAGAGAATATTATGGTATTTGCCAGAGACTGAGATAAATAGATAGAGGGAGAGATAAGGGTATGTTGTTAAAGATACATAATTATAGATATGAAGAATGTATTTTAGGATTTTTATCGTACAGCAAGGTGCCTGTAGTAAGTGATAATATCTCCTCTTCTTGAGAGATGTAAGAAGTGTCAGTATTATGAGTTTTCATCACAAAAAAGATGTTGGTAATGAAATTGTTAATTGGCTACATTGAAGTAATCAGTAATGCATATTACACACATACATATCATATTTATGCTTCATTCAGAGAAAGAAAGAGAAACATGTTGCATATGATAAAATACTATCTATCAATTAAAATGAAAACTAAAAAGTAAATATATTTACAATACTTTCTTAACCTCTTATTTGGAATGCCTAAAGCTTTTTATGAAACTAAAGGATAACATCAAGAGTGATTCTTCATCAGGATGATGTAATAATGAAACTCACTGTGAAGGGAAGTGAGGCTTCACTTGAGCAGCACCTAAGGGAAAGTGGGCACCGCCCAAAGCCCTTCTGACACAACAGTACAGGGGAAAAGTACTGAGGATTGTGGCATCTTCTGGAGAGTTCGAAAAAAAAAACTGTGGGTGTGGATAGCAGATAGCTGCCTACTGAGAAAATAATGCAAAATGTCCCCAAACTTCACGGCCAAAGGTAAGCATTCTTCCTCCTAAGGTTTTGAGATTTAAGAGACGTTACTTACCAGGCTGGTAACATCAAGTGAGGGCCTTTCGGGTACAAGGAAATTGAATTGCTGATTGCTGGGCTGTGTTATGAAAGAGAGCAAGTCACAAGTTTTCTTCGGCTCCCTGCAGGCTCCGCTGTGAAAACAATGATAACTGGCAAATAGACCTGGAGATAAGAACAGGAGAAGAAATGAGAGATGAGATAAGCAAACTTTAACTCAAAAAGAAGTATGCTTTCCAGGTTAGACTTTTTATTGAAAAATTAATAGATGCACTTCATTCAAAACTTCCAGGGTAAGTACAAGGCAAGCCCAACCTCCCCTGCACATGGAAGTATGGTGGTCGTCTTCTTCATCAGAAATGAGAGTGCATTGTGCACACCACTGTGAGCTTTACTGTTTTAAAAAATAGTTCATGGAAGCACATATAGTTCGCTTTTATTATCTTAATTGACTATTATTTCAACATAGATATATAGGCCCATTAATTTAACTTATCCCCTTGAAATACTCATTTAGCTTCACCCCATAGTTCATTCATGCAAACAGCACTATAAGGAATACCCTTGTGCTTGTATACATTTGCATATCGCTATGAAAAGAAACAAGTCAAGGGTGAATTTTAAATGCATTTTCTTTTTCTTTTATTTAAAGTTTTTTTCCCCCAAATTCCCACTTCATCCCCTTTTCCCACTCCCCACCCTCTCCCTCCACAGACCCTCCCATCCCACCCTTTCCAATCCTAAGAGAGGGCCAGGCACCCCACCCTGTGTAAAGTCCCAGGCCCTCCCTATTACATCTAGGTTGAGCAAGGTTTACATCCATAAGGAATAGGATCCTATGAAGCCGGTACATGCAGTAGAGACACATCCCAGTGTCACTATCAGTAGCCCCACAGTCTGCCCCAACTGTCAACCCTTTTCAAAGGGTTTTGGTTGTTCCCATGCTCGTTCATTTCCAGTCCAGTTGGAGTTGGTGAGCTCCCATTAGCTCAAGCAAACTGTCTCAGTGGATGAATCCCTCATGGTCTTGAATTCCTTGCTCATACTCCTACTCCTTCCACTCTACAACTGGATCTTGGGAGCTCAGTCCAGTGCTCCGATGTGGTTCATTGCCTCTGTTCCTATCTGTTGTTGAAGATACTATGGTGATATTTAAGATAATCATCAGTCTGACTACAGGGTAAGGCCAGTTCAGACACTCTCTCCTCTATTGCTTAGGGTCTTAGCTGGGGTCATCCCTGTGGGTTCTTGGGCATTTTTCTAGAGCTGGGATTCTTACTAACTCCATAATGGCTTCCTCAATCAAGATATCTCTTTCCTTGCTCTCATATCTGTCCTTCCATCTCGACTATCCCATTCCTTCAAGTTCTCTTCAATCCCCCCTTCTTCCCTTCTTTCTACCCCCCTGCCCCTCTGCTCTCAAATTTTTGTCTCTTTCCAATTTCCAGGTGGGTCTATATATGTTTTTCTTTGGGTTCACCTTATTACTTAGTTTCTCCAGAATTATGAACTATAGGCTCGATGCCCTTTGTTCATGTCTAGAATCCAGTAATGAGTGAGTACATACCATATTCATATTGTTAGATATTACAAAAAATGTGTTGTTCAGAGGGATTGAAGTCATTTATAATCTGACTTCCAGGATATCAAATGGCCATTACTACTAGTATATATTCTTTATCTTTTCCTTTTTTTCTGATAAGATAAAGGAAAAGAATATTTCATGATGGTTTTTAACTTGCATTGTTTGCATCATTTGTGAGCTTAGGCAGCATTTTTGTATATTTATTAACTTCGTGCAGGTAAAATATACACACATAAGTTCTCTCAATTTTTCTCTATGTGTATGTATGCATTCTGCCATTTATTTATAAGAGAATCTCCTATGTTAAAAACATATTCCACTGTTATTTGAAATAAATTATTTATCTTACTGGACTGTTACCCATCAAATATTTTTCTAAATTATCTTTTGTGTCTATCACATTTTTGTAAAAAATGTGTACAGTTAAATTTATCAGCTTTTCTGCTTTTATTTTCTGGCCTATGATTCATCTTTTAAAAAGTCCATTCCACTTCAAGATTATGTGGATTTTTTATAGATTTATTTTTACCTGCGTCAATGTGTATATGTGGACAACATGCACCTGGCCTCTGAGAAATCAGAAGAAGAACTGGAGTTCTGGATGGTTCTGAACCACCATGTGTTTACAGGGAATCAAACTAAGGTCCTCTGCAAGAACAACATATGCTCTTAACCTCTAAGCCATCTCTGCAGCCCCAATTCTCCTAAGATTTTTAAAACTGTACTTTCCATTTCATTCTTTAATCTTTCTAGAACTTATTTTTTAGTAGAACAGTTTGTCTCTATCCTATGAGTCAAATTGATCAATTCAGAACCAGATCCAGTGTTTTCACCACTAGAGATTTATAGTTTGAGTATATGAAATTTTTTCTTCCAACATATTTCTTCTTTCCCACCATTTATTTTTTTCTCTTTAAAATTTTTAGTTGAGGGAAACCATGTATGGCACTGGAAATCTAGCTAACTAATTAGTACTAGTGAAAGTCATGCATATAGGAGAAAGAGTCTGTGGTCATCACTTTACTAAGCCAGCACAATGCCTAACAACAATCTTTCAACATGTATTTTTATACTCACAGATAAGGGTAGTCTTCAATACATCAAGGAAATTTATCCTTGCAACAGATGGAGACAATTACACAAAACCACAACCAATCAAAACACAGAGCTAAGGAACCCAGTCTCAATAGATATGTCTACAACACTGCTCCTTCACCAAAGTCCCCGGGATCGTTGCTGAAAGGGGGGGCAGAAAGATTTTAAGACTTAGAAGATCATAGGATTTGCTATGAGACTGTGTCTTCTCATATTGTCAGATGCCACACCCATGAAGTCTCACCAACATTACTGACCAAACATCAACTGAACAAGGATGATATGCATGGGCATGCCAAAGTGAACAGTGAAAGCCCAGGAATTCTCAACTCTACACAAAGAACTATAGGCATCTAAAGAATGCTAAAAGTGAGAGAAATGGTCTTCCCTAGAGAAGAACACATGAATTAGTTCCTGCCAAATTGTCAGCCCTGAAGACATACCTACATAAAACATCATAGAAAATGAACAGGTTATAGTTTTAAAATATATGTATATATACATACATGCATGCATGCAATAACAATTAGCAAAAGAGATCATAAATTTGAAAAAGAGAAAGGAGTGGTATATTGGAGGGTTTGGAGGGAGGAACGGGATGGGAGAAACATAATCATATTATAATCTCAATTATAAAATAAAAAATTACTTGAGCTAGTTTCACATACATTCATATTTTCATCTTCCTTCCTTCCCTTCCCTTCATCCCCCCCTCTCTCCATCTCTTTTTAGTTATAGGACACTTCATTAACCAAAGTGATTGACAGCCATTGTCTCAAGAATTAGAGCATGCAGCAGAATTTAAATTTGAGAGTCACTCACACATACACAAACACCCTATAAATATGTACAAGTAACGCATTTAGAAATGGGACAGCTTGAAAACAGAAATCCTTGTGCTAGTTAAAACAAAAAGAGAGTAAGTTTGCTAGAATTAGTTGTAAAACATACAGGATGTCTAAATTTAAATATCAAATAAATAACAAACTTTTAATAGATACATGTTCTAATAAATGTATGAGAAGTATTTATATAAAAACTGTGGTTTGCCTAAAATTTACATTTTGGTGAGTGCCTTCCACTTTACAGGGAACACTAATGGAAGGAAAATTGAGAGATATCTTGAAAGTACAAAAGAAAGTTGTATGGCTTGTTGAGTTAACACATTTTGCTCAATGGGAAGGCGTTAATACAGGCACTTAGATTTTGGCTGTGGCAGAAAAATTACAATTCTAGGGTGTGAATCAAGTGAGCTAGTTTTGCACTCCCAGCTTTGGCTTGAAAAACAAAATCTCTTGAATAAAATGTAAGAGGCTCAGTGAATTCAAAAGCTTTGGGGATTTCTGACTCCAGTATAAAATGGGTATCAATTTAATAAAAATTAAAAATTTCAGATTCTGTTATATTTGTATAAGACCATGAAAATCTCTGATGTACAGACTTTCCTTCAAGATTAGTATTTCAAGTTTCAATTATTGTGAAGATTCACAAATTGGTTTATTTTTTTTGGAATTGGAAAGATAATGTTATTCTTATTAATCACTTTAGATCATAAGTTTTAGCATACTTAATGATTTAATAAGTCTTTAATTTCTTAAGTAACCAAGTTACTTTGATCTGAAATTAGGATGCTTTGAAATCATAAACATTTAATTCCCCAGTTCTTCAACCAAAGTTAATGTTCAAAACAAACCCCTGTGCTTGCTACTGAAGTATGTTAAGAAAATATTCACTATGTAGTTAGATACTTGGATCAAAGTCTCATATCTAACCCTGAGTTACTTTGTGTTATAAATGTGTGATCAGTGCCTTTGACATCAATTTTCTTCATTTGTAAAATGGACAGAATAATCCATGCTTTATGGAAGTTTTGTAAGTATGAAATGAGGCATATAGGTAAAGCACATGACACTTTATAGATATTTAACCAATTTCAATTGACTGAGAGCTAGCTAGATTTTTAAAATATGTATGTTTGAAGAATTGTTTCAGTGTGTGGGTGCACCCCTCGTGGTCCGGGCTGATGAGGGAGGAGGTCTTGATCGGGGGAGGTGGAGGGAAATGGGAGGCGGTAGCGGGGAGGAGGCAGAAATCTTCAATAAATAAATAAATAAATAAAAGAATTGCTTCCATCAACACTTTTCTACAGAGTAGTAGCATATTTTATATTTTTCATTTATTCTTTGAATATTTTGTAGATACTTACAATGACCACATCCATTCCCTCACTTACCCCCTCCAACTTCATCAGGACTACCTATTTCCCAATGCATTCCACACCCAGCTTTATGTACTTAGACTTTTAACTCACTGAGTTCAGTTATTACTGTCCATATGTACCTACATGGAACCATCTAAGTTAGCATGGGCAACCTACTGCGAACTACATTCTAAAGTGACTCGCATTTGCTCCTCACTTAGAAGGGGGGCCTTGTATACCATACCATCCCCCATTCATGAGGGAATGTCTACTGACTTACCTTGAGACAGCAACTTGCAACATTCACCCCAGCCTCTTACAAACTTCTGTGATGTTCCCTGAAAACGGAGGTGGTAAATGCCCATTTACCGCTGAGAACTCAATGGTCACTTATTCTCTGTACGTTGACTAGTTGTGGGTTTCTTCGTTAATTGTCATCCACTACCAAAAGACATTTTTCCAATGGAGAGCTGAGAGCTCTAGAAACCAGTGGGTATAATGATAGATAGAAAATTTCCAAGGCAGTTTGATACTATGTCCACTCAGAAAAATATAATATTAGGGTCTCCTGTGGCCCTACAGCCTTTCCAGTAGAGGGTAGGATTTTGTTTGGCATTTTAATTTTCTTCAAGTGCAGATGAGTTCTTAATTTTTATAAATATGAAAAGACTATGATAAATACCATTCTGACCCAATATTAGTGCATATGCTATGAATAAATGAACCTAAAATTTATGAAGTTCTTTGTGGAAATTTAATGATTTGCAATAATGACTTTTATTTATTCATTAGAAAGAATAAAACTGTAAAAACTTCTTCTTTACAGCCCGTGGGGTAAAAGTACCAAATTAGACTTGGAAAGCAGGGTTTGGATCTCAGGACTTTTCTAGGGTGCACCCTCTGAAATCAGATTTTTCTTGGCCACATTACCTCACAGATGGCTATTTTCAGCTTTTTCTTTTCACTGGAAATATTTCAAGGATTTGTTATATGTTGTAGAATGGTTAGATGTGGGGACAGAGCCAAAGCTCCATTGTTGCTGTCAGACATTTTGGAAGACGTGCTGATCTATCAGAAGAGCATAGCTGCTACCAACAATGTGCAGTATCAAATAGGCAGCCAGGGGAGAGGAATAAGGAAGAAGATTTCCTAGAGATAGGAGTTGGGAAGTCCCATAGATCACTTTCTTTGTGTGCTGTATTTTAAATTAATGGGATATTTGTGAGTAAATTGGAGGGGTTGGGTTCTGGTCAGCAGTTCTGTATGTGTTCTGGAACAAGCTGTTCCAAATTGCTTTGCCTCACTTTCCTCATCTACAGAATTAAAGTGGATGGGCAGAGGGGGCTGAGAGGAGAATCTTGCAACAATCTTCAATTCTGATGTAAGAACAAAAGAAGATGTTTCAAGACATTTGAATCACGCTGTGACACTCTGAGACTGTTAACAAATTTAATCTTGAATCAGGGGGCAGAGTCAATGACTAGCTGACCAGAATTAGTCATAGAGATCGTGGAGGAACCAGTATACAATAGAGAGGCACACAGGAAGGAATAGGGATGAGCTTGGAAAGATTCATGGGCTGTTTTGATTTGGGAAGAGTGGAAGGAGAGAGCCAGCTGATCGTTCCTTTGCCCCTTTCTTGATCTATCAGGTTTTTACATGAATATATGACCCCTGAGATTTATTGATAATTGAATATTTTAGATAAATGCTACAAAAAGACAACAGCCTTCAGTGTTCTCTTAAAAGGCAAGTACTGTTCCACACAAAATTGTTGAGATTGTGATATATCTGCCCTTCATATTAGTAACAGGAGGAACAAGGAGATACCATCTTGGTTGAGAGTTCAGGAAAGTATCACCTTAGATAAGCATGCAAACGTAAAATGTTTGAGGGAACTTTTGAGGAGAGGGTAGCAAACTATTCCCTCAATGTCTCTTCAACCATTTTTCTTTAGCCAGTCTCATAGCTCAATCGTGGAAAAGCTCCCCCACAAGACACACACATGCACACATGCGTGTGTGCGTGCGCGCGCACACACACACACACACACACACTTACTCCTTGTACTAGTGACAGTTATAATGATATGTTTGTCCACATATCAAAAGTTATATGGATAAAAGCAAACCTGCAATGGAAAGGGCACATGATAAAAAATTTTAACACCATAAATAATATGGACATGGCTATGAAAATGAAACTTCATGACTGAAAAAAATCATATTAGAGAAATTAGGAACAATGTGAGAAAACCCAGATTATCAGTCCAATAATAAAAATGGGTTATCATATAATTTCTAAAAATCCCTTCTAGCTCAGACATTTTTCATTATTTCTTTTCAATTCTGTGTTATAGTTGATTGTGTGATTTCCTTCTGTCCTTTCTCTTCCTCACATATAGCCTTCCTTAGTCTTTTTTAACTGTTGTGAAATATATATATATATATGTATATATGTGTGTGTGTGTGTGTGTGTGTGCGCGCACGCGTGCACGTGTGTGTATGTTACAGGAGTATATGTATATATACTTATAAATATACATATATTCCTAAATATATAATACAACCTGCTCAGCCTGAAGAATGTCACTTGTATGTAAGTTTTCAGGGCTGAACATTTGATAGTAGATAAACAATTGGGATCCTCTTCCCTGGTGAAAACTGTTTCCCAGCACTCAGTATTCTTTAGGTGCCTGTGGTTCTTTGTGTAAGCTGAGGCCTCTTGGGCTCCTTCAGTCCACTTTTCATATCCATCAGTGTCATTGTTTCTCAACTCATATTTAAGTAGTCATGTTTTCTAGACTTTATGGGTGTAACTTCCAGCATTTTTAGGAGTCTTTCTTCCCCCATTAACTTCCTATATCTTCCTTTTCCATCTTTTTGCCGACTTTCCAAATACAAATTCCATTCTTTTTCCATTCACCTACTGGCTTAATCTTCCTGTATTTGACATGCAAGTTACCCATGATGAAAGGAGCGATTGTTGCCTGGGCTGTATGCTAGTTACTTTATGAAACTTCTAATCTTCATGAGTCATTTGAAGTAGGCTTTTGCCTTCCTCATTTATAAGAAAAGAAATTCAATCTCCTAAAGTTTAAAAAAAACATACCTGAATAAAATGTTTTCCAGTTATATACCTGACAGAAGGTTAATATCTAGAATATAGAAAGAACTAAAATACTAAGTATCAAGAAACAACACAGTCAAAAAAGGAGGTTCTATGGAATGAAACAAGGTTCCCAGGAAAAAATCCAAATAGCTCATAAATGTGTGACAAGTTTTGGGCCAGTGCAATGGCTCAGTGGGTAAAGGCATTTGCCACCAACAATAACAACCGTGGCTGATTTCCTGGAACTCACATGGTGGAAGGAAAAAGCTAAAAAGCTAACTCTCACAGGTTGTCTTATCAACTCCATACATAGGCCATGGTAGATGCACACACACACACACACACACACACACACAGAGAGAGAGAGAGAGAGAGAGAGAGAGAGAGAGAGAGAGAGAGAGAGAGAAAATGTATAGTATTCAAGAGCCTTAGACATTAGAAAAATACAAAGTAAAACTACTTTGAGATTCCATTTTTATTCCAGTATGAATGGCTATTACAAAGAGAATAGATGACAACAAATGTTGACTAGGAAAGAGGATCCCTGTTGCTAGGCACAGTTTACTGTGAACTGCGAACTGATACAGTAACTATGGAGATGAGTGTTAAGGCTTCTCAAAAAAAAAAAAATCCCTCAAACTAGAACTACCATATGCCCAGCCACAATAATTCTGGGTATACTTAAAGGACTCTATGTTCTCCCACAAAGATACCTGAATTTCTACATTTGTTGCTTCTGTATTTGTAATAGCTAAGAAATAAAAAGCATCCTAGATATTCATCAAATGATAAGGGTAATGATGAACGCTACCCTATACAGATGGATAAAAGTTGAAAACATCTTTAAACAAAATTCCCAGTTTTAGGGATGGGAAACTTTCATAGGAATTGTTGGTCAGGTAGGCTACCGAGACCCCAATGCAAGCTATTGCCATCACTCTTGTTTTCCTACCAGAGGTAGATGATAAGATCTTATTGCTGAAGACAGCTCACAAACGGGCTAAAGAGCACAACTCAGTCAAACTAGAACTAGACTGCAAGTTACTGTCTTGATTACCATGTTTTACAGATGCTATTCAGACTGTCGGGAGAGAAAATGCATTAATAGTCTTACTCAGTGTGGATCCTGCTTATTACATGACTGAACTACCAGTCAAGATGTTTGCATTGTTTAATAAGGGTATGAGTGTTATAGAAATCACCAGTGGCTTTCACCAGTGGCTTTCTGATTGCATTTAAGGTCAACTCCATAGGGGCGAATTCATGTCTGGTACTCCATACTTGGTTAAAAGCCCATGACTGGGGAAGCCATAGACACGGAGAATAACTAGTACTGTTGTTTTGCTAAACAGACACGTTTTGGCTATCAAACTGCCTTCTAAATATTTTATAAACAATAGAAGAGTGATGTTCTCAGCTCTAATCAAAGAAGCTTCACTTTTCAACAGATGGATGTTAATGCATAATCTCATAATTGCTTAAAGTGCTGAGAATAATTGACTGCTGAGTGTGCAGCCCTAAACAAGATATCTATGTCGCTCCCATGAGGATCGGAGAACATCACAAGAGAGGAGGTAGAAAGATTGTAAGAGTCAGGAGACGGGGAGAGGGCTGTGGAGAACTGACTTCTGAATGTGACATGGCTGTGGCAGAGATGAACTCCCAGCCAGAAACTGTTACCTGCACAGAACTTTCATGATATAGAGCTTATCAATATTCTGTCATGGATAGGATTTTTGGGATTCACGAGCCCCACCCTTTCCCAAGGAGCTATTAACAGTTAGTGGTTGTTGGGAGGATATTTTGTTCAGGGATGTAGACAAGGGCAATGTGACCGTGTTCAAATACATAAGCCCCTACCCAATGATATGCAAATAATCCTAATTGAGCTCAGAAGGACACCACATAAACACACACACACACCACAACCACCATCACCATCCCCACCACCAACACCACCGGGAAAATAGAAGGGGGAAAATTTGGAAGGAAAAAAAAGGTGAGAGGGGACAAGAGAAGGCAAGGGGTGGCTATGATGAAAATATACTGTGTATGAAAATACTTATGTATAAAATTGACAAAATACATTTGTATGAAGTGATCAAAAATAAATAAAATATTTTTAGATAAAATTAAACATTCCAGAGATCACAGAGCAGTAGCAGTGTTAAGGTTTAAATTATAATTAGTCAGTCTTCATTGTTAGCCTTTCAGATTCCAGGCCCGACTCACACATTCCCCAAAACCTTCATTAGGCACAGACACCCACCGGGTTTTCAAATCAAGCCATGGTATTTAATGTTATCTTGTAGGAGACTTATTTGATTTCATATTTTTCTATTCCAATTCCTGTTTAAGAAAGGGCCATGGTGAACTGCACTCTCTGTACCCAGTGGCCAGTTCTGTGATATGCACACAGTAGGAATTGAACAAATATTTATTGATGAGTGGACATCAGATTAATTTTCTGTTAAAAAAAAACCTGCGACTGAGTATTAAATATGTTTCTATCAGTGGAAGGAAACTAAACTGTAGCTAAGGTAATTTGTGAGCTAAAGCCATTGTTCCTTCTGTTGCTAAGGGAAATCAGTTACCCTGGGATACTAATTAAGTGCAGCTATTGTGAAAATTAAGCCAGCAGCCCCCAGCGGGTTCAGAGAGCTGATGGGAGGAGAGAGTCTAGGTGTCAAGAAAGAAAGAATGTTCTCTGATTTGAGGCAAAGTGACAGAGGGAGGGGGGAGCTTGGACACATTCAGCGTCATCACTCCTCTTCCTTAGTAGCAGAGAAATTGTTCCCAATATGTAGCTCAAAGAGTAGAGGGAAGAGGACTACACTGCCTGTGGCTGAGACCCACACTTCCGTTTTGCTAGCCATTGAGGGGTAAGTATCCAGGGGAAGGAGGCTGTGGTCCAAGAAGTACCAGAGCTGTTGAAACCTACCTGTCAAAAAGGACTTTTGACTGTTAAGATTCTGGTTGAGCTGATAAGGAGAAAGAAAGAGAAGAATTCAGAATAGTAACAGACTCTACCTTGGGTGCCTATTGTGTTTAGAAGAATTATCTAGTCTGCCTCCTAGATTGGAGTTCAGAGTTTTAACGAAGAAAGTCTCAGTGGTATACAGCAACACATCCAGAACTCACAGGCCTTGGGTGTGTACTCAAGTTGTGCTAACAGACTGGTGCCACCTAGTGATTGGCTACCTAAACTGCAACCCGTTTTCCCCAAAAAAACGACCATGTGGCCTTTACAAGCAGCCAGTGCAGTACTTAAGTCACGAAATTATTCAACAGCTGAGGCCTGGCTTCGTGACAAGCCCTGGGGTAAAGACAGTGACGTCTGACTGGGGAAGAGGGAGTGACTGCTCTGTGTATTGGCCAAGTGAGATGATAATAAAACTTCCAGTTACCAGCAGGAGGTATGAGCACCAGGCCTCCAGGAACCATATAAAATAATATTTAGAGGCTGTGGTGGGTAGGATTAACCCTCTTCCGACTGACTCAAGCTGTTCAATGATCAACATTTAGGAGGGAGGAGAAAGCCGCACAACCTCCCTTCTTCATGAGAAAACATCGATGAGACGGAAAGGATGGTGGTCACAAGGTGAATTAGGACCCAATTAGGAATTAGGATGAGCACACCACCTTTCCTTTTGAATAAAATGATTCTGTTAAGTGACTGTCAAAGTTCACTAGACAAACATGAGTTATTCTTCGCTTCTAACCAAGGGATCAAGAGCATGAAAGCAAGTATAGGACCAAAGACAGTGCTTGCTGTTTCCTGGCAAGGCTTTTCTGCAGAGGGAACTAGTTAAGTATGCTCTCTATGCCAGAGATATGGACAGAAAATCCTGAGCCCCAAAACTACAGGTGAATGAGGCATCCATGATTCAGAGTTGACATTAATAGTGCATCCAGTGTCTATGCCAGCTCCACACAGTTCGTGCTTTACAGGCATAAAATAGGAGCACTGACACCCATATTTGGGAATTTAAATTGGAAAGCACTTTCTTAAATTGACATCTCCTTTGATCTATCTTAAATGAATGGGATTTCACTTGGTGCACTGATGTCAACAGAGCTAGCATCTCCCACTCTCACATCACTCAACCTTTGGCACTCAGACTCTTAGTCCTGCCCAGACTCCACATCCAACTCCTTGTGGGAGAGCCAATGAGAACCACTGGGCCTCCTGCAGTTACTAGGTCTTTTGTCAATACACTGAGCATCTGGTTAGTACACAGATTGCAAAGTGGGCCTCCTGGGTTCTGCTAGATTATGATAGCAGTAAAGAAAGGGCTGAGACAAGGAGTCTGCATCTTAACAAAACTATTTCTGTTATTCTCTGATTTAGAAGGTCAATAGGAAAGACTCTGGACTTACTTTTCTCCCTGAATTTCCAATTCCACTTCTACTAAGAACTTCCTAGTGTTAGCAACCTTTAGTAGCTTTCGACTCCCATTGATTTAACATGGGATAAAATCAAGGTTTGTGGCTATTTAAATTACCCTCAGATTTGATTCGTACAAACTGTTATCTAGTACAGGACTTACTTTTAAAAGACCTCGATCAATTTGTATTGGACACCTATCTGGCCACGTCTCACCATTCTCCCACAACAGAGATCTCAGGACCCCCTAGGACCCACTAGGAAGCTATTTGAACTCCCATCACTACCTCAGAAACCTGGGTAGCTAGAAATACCTTTTGCATCACCCTGATCTCAAGTCTTCCCAGGTTGCATCCTGAACCCACCACGGGAGGATTAGAAACATTTAAGCAAGAAGTGTTCGAAACATTTGCAGAGTTCTTTGCTGAAAAAGCATATTGCTTTGCAAGGGTTACTGTCTCTTTGTGAAAACACGTTGGAGAAATTCTTTGGCTAAGGCAGTTTGTAGCTATTCCCCTAGGTGTGTACCTTCTATTAAGGCGATGATCTCAGAATCCTTGCTACCAAAGCCCAAGCAAAATGTTAAATCCCTTCAAGCATCCCTGGACAGGCAGATATATTGGTGGTCAGCCATAGAGGGCAGCTGGGAAACTAAAATCAATCTGCCTTAGCTCCGGCGCTTTAGCTGCATTTTCTTAAATTGCCCTTCTGTGTTGCTAGCTGTTCAAAGAAAATTTATGCATGTAAACCTCAAGGAACAGCTACCTAGCACAGACCCCTGGAATGACAAGCTATTTCAAAGATGCAAACAGAAAGGGGAAAGTTTGTGGAAGGAAGGAATTATCCCCTTTACCTTGTAAAGGTCACCAAACAGGACCTACACTTCAGCTTGTATTAATTAATGACTCATTCATTAGGATTGAAATGAAATCCCTTCAGAGACAGAAAGGGCTCCTGGGAAGGAAATCGACTTGGTTACTGTCATGTTTCATGGCTTCAGGGTACCTACTGAGATAGCAAGGAATGGAGAAGTCGCTAAAGGATGCTTCCGTGACAGCAAATGAAACAAATGGCATGAAAGAGGTGGAAGAAAGTGGTTTGAGCCTACAGAAAAACAGGGAGTGTCTTTAGGTAACGAAACCCATATGCCTCTACAGAGCTGCAGCTCTGGAGCTCAGGGCAAAAGAAGCCATTGAGGGCCGGAAATGCCAGCCTCGTCCCAGATTCTGAAGTATGATGCACAGGGTGGTACTTACATGACATTAACTAACACAGAGACTTAAGATGTACAGATTCTAAGGGTAACTTGTACACCAGACAGAATGAGAAAGAATAGTAAGTTGGAAATTGTGGAACATGGGTATATTTTTGAGACAAAGGATTTAGTTGTCCCAGCTGTGAAAACTGCAAAAAGTCTGGGGATCAAATTGGGAGGACTAAATCCAAACTGTTTCTTTGGTAAATTCTACCATATTTGCAATTTTTTAAATGGGACTTTTAAATTTTACCAAAAATTTGAAGATAGTACAAGAGATTACCACATATCCCACAAAAAGGTGTTTCTCATAGAATGTTAGTATGAAACAGTTGTTTAACAAAAGGCACTATAGTGACATGTTTTTGTTCACCAAAATCCATAAATTAGTTCAAATATCTGTTCTATGATACTCCAGCCTAACCCTATACTGCATTCAGTTTTCATGACTTCTTAGACTTCTCTTGACCAAGATGGATTGTCAGACTTTGATGTGTTTGATGTCCTTAATAGTTTCAAGAAGGATTGATTGGGTGTTTTGTAGAATATTCATGAATGAAACCAATAGAAGACCATTCATAAAGTGCCATGTAAACAGAGAGTGTTCATTTGTTTCCCTGCTGCCCTGACGTGAATAATCACACAGAAACATATTAATTACAACTCTGATTGGCCAATGGCTTAGGTGTATTTCTAGCTAGCTCTTATATCTTAAACTAGCCCATTTCTTTTAATCTATGTATTGGCCAAGGGGCTGTGGCTTACCAGTAAGTTTCCGGCCTGGTGTCATTCTGTTTTGGAAGCTTCATGGTGACTCCCTACCTTTGCCTACTCTCTCTCTCTCTCTCTCTCTCTCTCTATATATATATATATATATATATATCCTTCCTTGTTTGGATTTCCTGCCTGATTTTGGTCTGCTAAGCCATTGGTTAAAACAGCTTTATTCATTAACCAACAAAAGCAACACATATGCAGAAGGACATCCCACATCAGTGCCATTTGTATCACATCCTAGAAACTGTATTTGCTATCAGGACTCATCATAGATGTTAACCTTGATTACCTGGCTGAGCTCATTCTTGTCCATTTTTTCCACTCTAAGTTTCCACCCCAGCACTTTCCATATTATACATTTCTACAGGGAGTTGCTATGTATGGCCTCTGCTTATTGAATGAAGAATATCTGCAGGCTAAAATATCTTCATAAATTATTTGGAATTCTTGAAAGATTGGTCTTTCCCTCACTTTTTAGTTCAATTGACAATTCCGATATGGCACTTATATCAGAAAGAACTCACAGAGAATTACTTTTAAATGGATTTTATTTCAATATTACTTAATTTTGTTGCCAATATCCCAGCTTTGGTACTACATAAAACTAAAAGGCTTTTACTCAGCAAAAGAATTAATCAACAAAGTAAAATGGCAGGCCACAGAGTGGGAGAGAATGCTGGCAAATCATTTATATATATGTATATTCATATATATGTGTGTATACATATAAAAGTTCATACATATTTGAAGCCACAGGAGCAATAAATAGCAAACATGAAAAAACCTGATTTTAAAATGCTCAAAATTGGAGTAAACATTTCTTAAAGCAAGGCAATCAAGTGACAAATAGGTATATGAAAATGCTCACCATTAGAACTTATTAGGAAAATTTAAATGCAATCCATAATAAGATATTTTCAAACCTACAAAATATGGCAAGTATTGGCAAGAATGTAAGGGAAAACAAAGCTATGTATCCACTATCGGCAATGGGAGTATTAATGAGTACAGACATTATAGAAAACAGAATCTATGCTACCCAAAAGTCTAAAAATGAAATTACATAGAAGATGCAATCTCATGGCAAGCTTCCTATTCCTTTTCAATCTTTCAGCAATCTTCCAACTCCCGCTTGTCCCATGATTCTGAACTTTAGCTGAGGGACTTTTATCATACATAGCTGGAGACTAAGCACCTCATGATCTCTTCTCTGCGTTTTCAATGGTGTGATTGTCTACAATAGTTTCTCTCTATTGCAAGGAGACATTTCTCTCTTGAGGACTGAGAGCTACACTTATCTGTGGGAATAAGAATTAATATTTACAATGCAACTAAGAGTTTTGCTGGTTTAGTGAAGATGCGGTTGGGATTCTTCTCTAAGACCAGGCACGACTTCCTTCTTGTTGAGCAGGCTGTGAGTCCAAATAGGAAGCTGTTGGTTACTCCCAAAGTATACATGCCACACTTGAGAAAGGATAGGATGGAAACAAGAGACATGCTAGCACAGAAGGGGGACAATCCTTGGTCTCCAACACTAGAAAAAAAAAAAACTTCAGGCAACTAAGCTCCCATATTCAGACATTGCACAGAAGGTGAGGGACCTTGTAACACTCAGTTCTAAATGGGATATCTCCATTAAATCCCTCCTCTCAGAGCTCAGGAAACCCAACAGAAGAGGAGATAGAAAGAGTATAAGAGCCAGCAGAGATGGAGGAAACCAAGAAAAAAAGGCCCTCTAAATCAAGATGAGCAAAACTCATATGAACTCATAGAGACTCAATTAGTAAACACAAGACCTGCATGGGTCTGCACCAGGTCTTCTGTATGTATATATACATATACATGTGAATATACATATGTATATATGCATATATGTATAGGCATCCACTTTAGTGTTTTTATGGGATTTTTAAGTGTACAAACAAGTGTGTCTCTGATTTTTGTTCCTTCTCTTGTGCTCTTTTCCTTCTGTTGGTCTGTCATGTTCAACTTCTATGTGACAGTTTTTGTTTTATTATAGTTTATTTGCTATATTTTTTTTAAAAAAAATGAAAGAAAAGAAAGAAAGAATGAATGAAAACCTAGCCACTAGGGTAAAAGTTAGCAAGTGAACTGCCATTTATACCTAATAGAAGAGGAAAAAAATCAGTTTTCTTGAATGGAGTGACACTGGGTTAACAACCAGCCTAGGACGAGCCTCATATTCAGGAGTAGTTGACCAACATATTATGAAATCCAAAATGTGTGTGTGTGTTTGTGTGTGTGTGTGTGTGTGTGTTTATTTAGTTAGTTTGATGTATTTTCTTTTTTCTTTATGGGTGGTGTTTCATCTTCTTTTCCTGGTTGGGGGAGGATTGTCGTTGTATTGGGTGTTGTTTTTTTGAGAAAGATCTTAGAAAGAAAGTTGAGTGTGTAGGGAGGGGGAAAAGATCTGGGAGGACTTAGAGAGGAAAGAATATGATCAAAATATATTTATATTTAAGAATTATTTTAAATAATAAAAAATAAAAGATTAAAGTTCAGTACATTCACAATATTATGTAGCCTTTATTATTATTTTCCTAAATTTTCACCATCCCCATAGTAACTCTGAATACATTAAAAAGAATCTTCCCTGTTTCACCACTTTTGCCCTTGCTAATCTCTAATCTATTTTTTGTATTTATCAATGTATCTGTAGTAGACATTTCTTGCCAAAGAAATCAAATTATTCAATAATGTTCTTTTACATTTAACAGAATATTTTACAAAATCTGTTCATACAAAGGCATATATCAGAACTTCATTACTTTTCAGCTGAATAGTATTCTATTTTAACATACACCTAATCTTGCTTATTCTCTGACGTATTGAGGGATACTTAGATTGATTTCGTTTTTTCACTATTGTGGCTAATGCTACTATGAATATTGGCATAGAAGTTTTTGTTTAAGTTCAAGTTTCCAATTCTTTTAGATGTATCTGCATATGAATGCAATTTGGGGGGTGTTAATTGCAAATTCTAGGTTTTACTTTAGGAGGAAAGGCCAAACCATTATCTACAACAGCGTCAGTATTTTACATTCTAACAAACAACTTACAGTTGTTCAAAGGTCCAAGTTTCTTTATATCCTTGCCAATGCCTGCTATTTTCTCAGTTTTTTTAAAAATGCAGTCTTAGTAAATGTGAAATACTGTCTCACTGTGATTTTGATTTGCATTTCCCTATTTATTAATGATGTTAAAAATATTTCCATGTGCCTTTTGGACCCTCGAGTAGTTTCTCTAGATAAATACCCATTGAAGCACTTGGTTCATTAAGTTCTCTCTCTCTCAATATATATGTCAATAGTTTCATATATATGATTCATAAATACATAATTTCCTTCTGGAAATTTTTCATTTATTTTTGAAATTTCTTTTATTTTTTAAGAAAACAACTGTCTCTTTTCATTTAACATACAAATCCCAGCTGCCACTCCCTCCCCTCCTACCAGTCCCTCCACATACCCCTCATCCCACCCAACCCCATCCACACCTCAGAGACTATAAAGTACATTGATTTGGGGAAGGTACAAGGCCCTCTCTACTATATCTAGGTTGAGCAAGATAACCATCCACAGAGAATAGGTTCCAAAAAAGCCAGTACAAGCAGTAGGGATTAATCCTGGTGCCACTGCCATTGGTCCTGCAGTCTGCCCCAGTCATACAGCTGTCACCCACATTCAGAGGGACAACTTTAGACCTATGCTGGTACCATCCCTGTCTGGCTGGAGTTGGTGAGCTCCCATTAGCTCAAGTAAACTGTTTCAGTGGGTGTCCCCATCATGGTCTTGACCTCTTTGCTCATATTTTCACTCCTTTCATTCTTCAAATGGACTTTGGGAGCTCATCCCAGTGCTCCGATGCAGGTCTCTGCCTCTGTTTACATCAGTTGCTGGATGAAGGTTCTATGATTTCTAAAGGCCTAAAGACACTTAAGGAAATGTTCAACATCCTTAGCCATCAGGGAAATCAAAACAACACTTAGATACCATCTTACACCAGTCAGAATGAATAAGATCAAAAACACCATAGAGAAGAAGCAAATTTTAGCAAAAGAAACACAAGACTTATATGGACTGAAATCTAAAACATCTTCTCTATGATTTTTTTTTAATTTTTAATTTTTTCTAGACATGATTTCTCTGAACCTTTGGGGCAAGTCCTAGAACTAACTCTTGTAGACCAGGCTGGACTCAAACTCACTGAGATTTGCCTGCCTTTGCCTTCCAAATGCTAAGATTAACGGTGTGCGCCACCACCTCCCAGCTTCCACTATGATTTTTAAGCATTTAGTCAAATATTATTTTATTCAAATATTATTATGCATGGGAAAAAACAGGCAGTTTGAAGTTCTTTAAAATATTGTTGGTTCTTTGAGAAGTTTGCAATATGTTTTGACTGTAATTACCCCCTCTCGATTCCTTTAAAATTTGCCTACCAAAATGTCTGTAAACGAACTCGTTGTGTTAGTCAGTGTTTCTATTGCTATGAAGGCACTCAATGACTGTGACAACTCTTTTCTTAAAATTTTTAAAAAATTATTTGATTATTTTACATTCCTTCTGCAGTTTTCCTCCTTCCTTTCCTTTCAGTCCTATCTCCCACCTCCCCTCTTCCCACCCCAATACTCTCCTCGTCCATTTCCATTCATAAAAGATCAGGCCTCACTTAAATATCAACAAAACATGACATATCACATTACAGCAAGACTAACCATTTCTCCTTGTATTAAGGCTGGGCAAGGCATTACAATATGAGGAATAGGGTCCCAAAAGCAGGCAAAAGAGTTAGACAGATCTTGATCACTCTGTTAGAGTCCTACAAGGCTAAGCTATACAACTGCCACATATATGCATAGGGCCTAGGTCAATCCCATGTAGGCTCTCTGGTTGTCAGTTCAGTCTCCATGAACTACATGAGTCCAGATTAGTTGATTCTGTGGGTTTTCTTATGATGTCCTTAACCATTCTGGTTCCTACACTCTTCCCTCCCTCTCTTCAGCAGGATTTCCTGAGATAGGCCTAATGGTTGACTGATCACCATGACAATTCTTAATAAAGAACACATTTATTTGGAAATGGTTTCCAGTTTCAAAGGTTTACTCTAATAATATCATGACAGGAAGCATAGTGGCACACAGGTCAATGTGGTGCTGGAGAAGTAGTTGGTAGTTTTCCATCTGTATCAGCAGGCAGTAGGGGGAGACAATGGACCACTGGACCTGGCTTGAGCTTTGGGAACCTCAAAACATACCCACAATGACACACATCCTCCAATAAAGCCACTCATTTTTAATCCTTTCAAATAATGCCCCTCCCTTTGCTCCTATGGGGCCATATTCATTCAAACTACCACACCCATCAAGTCCAATGTAGTCCATATAGTATTGGATGCATAGCCTTCCACTGGAGTGTGGTTGATTTCTTGAAGAAAATGGACTCTTTCATCCAGCAGCCATAAATTGTCAATACCTTCTGAGGCAGGGGTGGGACTTTGTGTCTACCTCCTGTCTTCACGCTTGAATTTTTGTCAAACTTGAGCTTGCACATGCTGTAACAGCTGCTATGAGTTCATATGTCCAGGCACTCAGTTATGTTCAGAAGACATTGTTTCCCTGTAGTCATTTCCCTTCTCTGTCTCTCAGACACATTTTACTCTTCATCTTGAATGACCCCTGATTCTTGGTAAGAATGGTATAATATAGATGTTCCATTTAGGACCAAGAATTCTTCAATATCACATTCTCTGTACCTTGACCATTTTGGGATCTCTATGCTGATCTTTAACTACTGTAAAAAGAAGCTTCAGTGATGATGGCTGAAAGATGCTCTGATTTATTGTTATAGTGATGAAACATTAGAAATGATTTAATACTACAATTATTTAGCAGAATAATAGCGGTGGGTTCTTCCCTATGACCTATGACTTGTCTAGTCACACATTCTTGGTCTCACAATGGTGCGAGAGATGTATTTCATTTTGTCACGTGAAAAATAAATCCAATAAGAAAGTATTAGCTATTCCTATAACATTCATACCACTATTGCACCTGAGGGCGTGTCTTGCTAGGTCAGTTATTATTGTACCTTGAATGATTCATGACTAGGTATGTTTAATGATTATTTTTCTCCTGCAATGGTATCATTTGAAATTCTAATATCAGTTTTAATGCCTACATTATTAAATAATTAAGGAAAGACTTCTTAGGTCAAAATGATTAAGAAAAGACATGTGTGTTTTACGTTTTTAAATAAGTTTCATTATTTTAATTTTAAAAATTCAAGAGATGTAGTGCTGAAATTTGATAAATGTATGCAAAGTGTAGTAATAAAATTAGCATAGGTAAAGTCCTACATCTTTAATCATTTTTTATTTGCTTTGGATATAGAGAAATTTCTAAAAATTTGTAATATCATGAAAATGTACCATTTCTATTAATTTGATTTAAATAATTATGTTTTAGAACTTTTATGTATTAATGGATTCCAAGGTCTTAAGTCTCTAATTCTACTAGAATTTAAAAGAACAAAGCACTTTAATGATATTTAATATGTTCCAGAACAAAGAGAAAGAAAAAAGAATACCAAATAACAAAGCTGAGAAACTAAAGTCAAATCTTAATTATTAATGTCAATGAAATCTATTAAATTAAATGTTAACAAATAAAGGCCATAGCCTCATTAGAAGACAAAAATAAAACAATTTGATGAGTTTTATACTACAAATTATTAAAAGATTAGATGTTGAAACACATACTAATATAGTAAACATACAAACTTATCAAATAAAATATGAACATAATTTCTTTAAATGACAACACTAATTTTATAAAAATTCAATAGCAATGACTAATCAAAGCAGATCATCACTAAGAAAAAGCAAATTGGAAATTTTAAACATCTCTGTTTTCCTGCTTACTGGTGTGTTAATGTCAAGAATAAATCAAGTGGGTCTACCTCTGAATTTTTGGGTACATTCTAGTATAAGTAGAAAAATCTAAGAAAATGAGATCTCAATATTGGTAATGTTGAAATGTTTCATTATTCATGAGCATGATTACCTACCTTGAGATAATATTAAAACAAATGCATGTAAATTATTGAAAACCAGTTAACAAAGTTACTTTCCTCTACACTCCTTTCTTTTGGATGTGGAAGTGTAACAAAGTTTGAAGGTATCAAGAATAAGAAAACAGCAATAGAACTTTAAGATGGAGAGTTCATCAGCATAGTCCAGAGGTTTATAAGCCAGGATGTTATCAATAAAACATCAACAGTAATAAGAGTTGGGTTTTCCACTAGCAAAGCAATTATTGACAAATATAGAAAGCAAGAAATACTGTAACACCCATGAGATGTTGGGTCTGAATTGGAAGTGCTAATATGTGATCAAGAGGTTTCTGGAATAGAAAGAGACAGATGGACAGGAAGTCAGTCACAGATGAACAGACAGGCAAACACACACACAAAAAAACACAGAGAGAAAGAAAGACACATACAGAAAAACAGAGATAAATTTCAGAATGAATATGCTGTGTACACATTATATATTTGCATAATTATTTCTTCTTTCTATCTGCTGAAGGGCAATGAGTCCATGGATCTCATACTCTTCTCAAAGGACTCTTTTTAAAATACTGATACTATGATTAGAACAGGGAAAATACAAGATGTTTCTGAAATTTCTTACTGCATTGAAAATTAAGGCGGTAACTAAAGAAAGGTTTGTTTCAAAGAACACTAGAGCACATCTTAAATAGTACAGTATCCCATTTATGGAGTCCATTCTGAAAACTTTCAAATATTTTTAAAATGATAGTGAAGTTAAACCTCTTTCCCACAATGGAAGGAAAAAACTATAGAAGGAATGATGTAAACAAACAAAACTCGCCACTTAAGAATTACCACTGTAGTGACTGATTTAGAAAGAAACAAGAGTTAATGCCAAGGCAGGTAGGAGGGTGTTTGATTGAAGATCATTATAGGATAGTCTCAGACTCTCCCCTTACACAATAACCAAGCATTACAAAAGGGAAAAAATGTGACCCTATGTTGTTGGGAAAAAAAGCTTGCAGGCACCTTTACAAGTAATGAAGATTATAATCACCATTATGCGAATAGAGTTGCCTTCAAATGTCCCTTGACATATTGTCTTGACTTCTAGCACAGTGTCGTTTCTTTGTATATCCAACTTGGAGTGGAAGAAATTAATATGGGCAGGGTAAGTTACAAAATAGATCCCACTTAAGAAACATTCTAGGACCAGACCGGCTTGCAGGCCCAAGCGGAGGAGACTGACACGCAGATGTGGCAGATGCGGGATAGTCCAAGCATGAAACAGTGAAGCCCACACTGAGAACAAATCGCCCCACTACAATGAAATCAAGAAGGTTTTTTTACGGCCTGGCCTGCAGAGAGGTAGGCCTTTTATTGGCGAGGTCCACAGGTGGACGGGGAGCCTGGCCCTGTCTCTGAAGATCCTACTGAGTGGGGAGAGTGTTCTTGGCCCGCGGCAGGACCCAGGAAACGAAGCGGGGGCATTCCCTGACCCCCTTAGCCCCCCAGTTAGTCTGCAAGAACTGGTACCCTCTGCTGGGGCTGCTCCTCCTCTACTGCGACCTCTCCCTCCCAGGCCCATCCCAGCTTGCACCCAGGGGCCTCCTTCAATCCCCCTCCCTTCTGTGGGGCCGCAGGATCACCCAGTTTAGCCTGCTTGAGTGCTGGGTTGGGAGCTCGGGGCAGAGGGCAGCGGG
>NW_026068248.1:484389-491466 GCF_014885135.2 Alexandromys fortis
GAAAACTGAAATGGAAGCAAGGAAGAAAACACAAACTGAGCACCAGCTGGATATGGAAAATCCAGGTCAACGAGCAGAGCCTACAGAAACAAGATTAATCAATAGAATACAAGAGATAGAAGAAAGAATCTCAGATTCTGAAAACACCATAGAGAAAATAAACACACTGATCAAAGAAAACAGCAAAGCCAACAAATTCTCATCACAAAACATTCAGGAAATATAGGACACAATAAAAAGACCAAACCTGAGAATAATAGGAATAGAAGAAGGAGAAGAGTCACAGCTCAAAGGCCCAGAAAATATATTTAACAAAATTATGGAAGAAAACTTTCCCAACATAAAGAAAGATATCCCTTTGAATATCCAAAAAGCACACAGAACACCAAACAGACTGGATCAAAGAAAAAATCCCCACACCATATAATAATCAAAACACAAAATATACAGGTTAAAGAAAGAATATTAAGAGCTGCAAAGGAAAAAGCCAAGTAACTTATAAAGGTAAACCGATCAGAATTACACCTGACTTCTCTATGGAAATCATGAAAGCCAGAAGGTCCTGGATAGAGGTACTGCAGAAACTAAGAGACCATGGAAGCAAACCCAAACTACTATACCCAGCCAAGCTATCATTCATTATCAATGCAGAAAACAAGACATTCCAGGATAAGAACAAATTTAAACAATACATAGCCACAAGTCCAGCCCTACAGAAAGTAATAGAAGGAAAATCGCAACCAAAGGAATCCAACATTGCCAACACTGCCTACAAAAACTCAGACATCTAGCGAACCTTCACCAGCACAACTCAAAGAAGGGAGACAGACAAACTCTACTACCAAAAACAATAAGAACAACTGGAGTAAACAACCACTGGTCATTAATATCACTTAATATTAATGGTCTCAATTCACCTATAAAAAGGCACAGGCTAAGAGATTGGATGCGAAAACAGGATCCAACATTCTTCTGTTTGCAGAAAACAAATCTCAACCACAAAGACAGGCATCTACTCAGAGTAGAGGGCTGGGAAAAAGTTTTCAAGTAAATGGTTCTAAGAAAAAAGCAGGTGTGGCCACACTAATTTCTAACAAAACTGACTTCAAACTAAAATCAATCAGAAAAGATCGAGATGGACACTTTATACTTATAACAGGAACAATTCACCAGGATGAAGTCACAATCCTAAATATCTACGCCCCTAAAATAAAAGCACCCACTTATGTAAAAAGAAATATTACGAAAACTCAAGGCAGACATCAAACCACACACATACTAGTAGTAAGAGACTTCAACACACCTCTCTCACCAATGAACAGGTCAATCAGACAGAAACCCAATAGAGAATTAAGAGAATTGTTGGAGGTAATGAAGCAAATGGACTTAACAGACATCTATAGAACACTCCACCCAAATAAGAAAGAATATACCTTCTTCTCTGCAGCTCATGGAATCTTCCCAAAAATTGACCATATACCTGGAAACAAAGGAAACCTCCACAGATACAAAAAAAAAAATCAGTGTCCACCTGTGTCTTATCAGATCACCATGGATTAAAGTTAGAAGGCAACAACAATGCTACTCCCAGAAAGCCAACAAACTCATGGAAACTGAACAGTCAACTACTGAACCATCCCTGGGTCAAGGAAGAAATTAAGAAAGAAATTAAAGTCTTCCTTGAATTTAATGAAAATAAAGAGACAACACATTCAAACCTATGGGACACGATGAAAGCAGTGCTAAGAGAAAAGTTCATAGCACTAAGTGCCCACTTAAAGAAAACGGAGAAAGCATACATTGGGGACTTAATGGCACACCTGAAAGCTTTAGAAAAAAAAGAAGCAGAGGTGCCCAGAAGGAGTAGAAGACTGGAAATAATCAAACTGAGGGCAGAAATCAACAAAATAGAAACACAGAAAACAGTCCAAAGAATCAATGAAACAAAAAGTTGGTTCTTGGAGAAAATCAACAAGATCGACAAACCCCTATCCAAACTAACTAAACAACAGAGAGAGAACACGCAAATAAATAAAATCAGAAATGAAAGGGGGGACATAACCACAGACACAGAGGAAATCCAGAGAATCATTAGATCTTACTATAAAAGCCTGTATGCCACAAAACTGGAAAATGCAAAAGAAATGGACATTTTTTTAGATAAGTACCATATACCAAAGCTAAACCAAGACCAGGTGAATGATCTAAATAGACCTGTTAGTCGCGAAGAACTAGAAACTGTTATCAAAAATCTCCCTTCCAAAAAAAGCCCAGGACCAGATGGGTTCAACGCAGAATTCTACCAGAACTTCCAAGAAGAGCTAATACCTATACTCCTTAACGTATTTCACAATATAGAAACAGAAAAGTCATTGCCAAATTCCTTTTATGAAGCTACAGTTACCCTGATACCAAAACCACACAAAGACCCAACCAAGAAAGAGAATTACAGGCCTATCTCACTCATGAATATCGACGCAAAAATTCTCAATAAAATACTGGCAAACCGAATTCAAGAACACATCAGAAAAATTATCCATTATGATCAAGTAGGCTTCATCCCAGAGATGCAGGGCTGGTTCAACATACGCAAATCTATCAATGTAATCCACCATATAAATAGACTGAAAGAAAAAAACCATATGATCATTTCATTAGATGCGGAAAAAGCATTCGACAAAATTCAACACCCCTTTATGATAAAGGTCTTGGAGAGAATAGGGATACAAGGGTCATACCTAAATATAATAAAAGCTATCTACAGCAAACCGACAGCTAACATTAAATTAAATGGAGAAAAACTCAAAGCCATCCCACTAAAATCAGGAACAAGACAAGGATGTCCACTCTCTCCATACCTCTTCAATATAGTGCTTGAAGTTCTAGCAATAGCAATAAGACAACATAAGGGGATCAAGGGGATTCGTATTGGAAAGGAAGAAGTTAAGCTTTCGTTATTTGCAGATGACATGATAGTATACATAAGCGACCCCAAAAATTCTACCAAAGAACTCCTACAGCTGATAAACACCTTTAGTAGCGTGGCTGGATACAAGATCAACTCCAAAAAATCAGTTGCCTTCCTATACACTAAGGATAAGGAAACAGAGAGGGAAATCACAGAAGCATCACCTTTCACGATAGCCACAAAGAGCATAAAATATCTTGGGGTAACCCTGACCAAGGAAGTGAAAGATCTATTTGACAAGAACTTCAAGTCTTTGAAGAAAGAAATAGAAGAGGACACCAGAAAATGGAAGGATCTCCCTTGCTCTTGGATTGGGAGGATCAACATAGTAAAAATGGCAATTCTACCAAAAGCAATCTATAGATTCAATGCAATCCCCATCAAAATCCCATCAAAATTCTTCACAGATCTGGAGAAGACAATAATCAACTTTATATGGAAAAACAAAAAACCCAGGATAGCCAAAACAATCTTATACAATAAAGGAACGTCTGGAGGCATTACCATCCCTGACTTCAAACTCTATTACAGAGCTACAGTATTGAAAACAGCTTGGTATTGGCATAAAAACAGAGAAGTCGACCAATGGAATCGAATAGAAGACCCTGACTTTAACCCACAAACATATGAACACCTGATTTTCGATAAAGGAGCTAAAAGTATACAATGGAAAAAAGAGAGCATCTTCAACAAATTGTGCTGGCAAAACTGGATGTCAATCTGTAGAAGAATGAAAATAGACCCATATCTATCACCATGCACAAAACTCAAGTCCAAGTGGGTGAAAGACCTCAATATCAGTCCAAACACACTGAACCTGATTGAAGAGAAAGTGGGAAGTACTCTACAACACGTGGGCACAGGAGACCACTTCCTACGTATAACCCCAGCAGCACAGACAGTAAGGGCCTCATTGAATAAATGGGACCTCCTGAGACTGAGAAGCTTCTGTAAAGCAAAGGACACTGTTGCTAAGACAGAAAGGCAACCCACTGACTGGGAGAAGATCTTCACCAACCCCGCAACTGACAAAGGTCTGATCTCCAAAATATATAAAGAACTCAAGAAACTAGACCGTAAAAGGCTAATCAACCCAATTATAAAATGGGGCACTGAGTTGAACAGAGATCTCTCAACAGAAGAAGTTCAAATGGCCAAAAGACACTTAAGGTCATGCTCAACTTCCTTAGCGATCAGGGAAATGCAAATCAAGACAACTTTAAGATACCATCTTACACCTGTCAGAATGGCGAAAATCAAAAACACCAAGGATAGCCTTTGCTGGAGAGGTTGTGGAGAAAGGGGTACACTCATCCATTGCTGGTGGGAATGCAAACTTGTGCAACCACTCTGGAAAGCAGTGTGGAGGTTTCTCAGGAAATTCAGGATCAACCTTCCCCGGGACCCAGCAATACCACTCTTGGGAATATACCTAAGATTTGTCCTATCATACAACAAAAGTATATGCTCAACTATGTTCATAGCAGCATTGTTTGTAATAGCCAGAACCTGGAAACAACCTAGATGCCCTTCAATGGAAGAATGGATGAAGAAAGTAAGGAATATAAACAATGACATCTTGAATTTTGCATACAAATGGACAGAAATATAAAACACTATCCTGAGTGAGGTAAGCCAGACCAAAAGAGAGGAACATGGGATGTACTCACTCATATTTGGTTTCTAGCCATAAATAAAGGACATTGAGCCTATAATTCGTGATCCTAGAGAAGCTAAATAAGAAGGTAAACCCAAAGAAAAACATATAGGCATCCTCCTGAATATGAACCTTTATCAGGCGATGAAAGGAGACAGAGACAGAGACCCACATTGGAGCACCAGACTGAAATCTCAAGGTCCAAATCAGGAGCAGAAGGAGAGAGAGCACGAGCTAGGAACTCAAGACCGTGAGGGGTGCACCCACACACTGAAACAATGGAGATGTTCTCTCGGGAACTCACCAAGGCCAGCTGGCCCGGGTCTGAAAAAGCATGGGATAAAACTGGACTGGCTGAACATAGCAGACAATGAGGACTACTGAGAACTCAAGAACCATGGCAATGGGTTTTTGATCCTATTGCACATACTGGCTTTTTGGGAGCCTAGGCAGTTTGGATGTTCACCTTACTAGACCTGAATGGAGGTGGGTGGTCCTTGGACTTCCCACAGGGCAGGGAACTCTGATTGCTCTTTGGGCTGAGGAGGGAGGAGGACTTAATCGGGGGAGGAGGAGGGAAATGGGAGGCAGTGGTGAGGAGAAGGCAGAAATCTGAAAGAAAGAAAGAAAGAAAGAAAGAAAGAAAGAAAGAAAGAAGAAAGAAAGAAACATTCTAATTGAAAGACAACATGTTCTTTAATCAAACAAGATTTTAAGATGGCTAAGATCAAAAACACTGATGACAGCTTATGCTGGAGATGACATGGGATGAGGGGAATAATCCTCCATTTTTGGTGAGCATGTAAACTTGTACAGCCATTGTGAAAATCAGTATGGCAGTTTCTCACAATATTAGGACTCACTCTACCTCAAGACTAAGCAATACCACTTTTGAGAACTTACCCAAATGAAACACAATCACATTACAGGAACATTGCTCACCTATGTTCATTGCACCATTATTTATAATAACCAGAACCTGGATACAACCTAGATGTCCCTCAACTAAAGAATGGATAAAGAAAATGTGGGCATTTGCACAATGGAGTACTACTCATTGGTTAAAAGCAATGACATCTTGAAATTTGCAGGCAAATGGATAGAACTAGAAAAAACACCCTGAGTGAGGTACCTCTGACTCAGGAAGAAGAATATAGCATTAATCACTCATAAGGGGATAACAGACATAAAGCAAAGGATAACAAACCCACAGTCCCCAACCCCAAAGAAGCTAGAACCCTCTTCCTGAAGCAGATGAAAACAGATGTATAGATCCACAACCAACCACTCCATCAAGCTCCAATCGAAGAGAGGGAGGAGCAGTAAATTAAACAAAGGAGTCTAGACAACAATGAAGAAATCACACAATCAGCTGATCTGAACTAATGGGAGATCACTAACTCCAGACTGACAACAGAGGAACCTGCATTGGACTGAACTAGGCACCCTGAATACAAGTGACAATGGTGTGGTATGGACAGTATATGTGGCCACAAGCAGTGGTACCAAGATCTAACTTTAATGTATAAACTGACTTTGTGGAGCCCATTCTCTATGGAGACTTACCTTGCTCAGCCTAGGCATGGGGTGGGATGGTGGGCTTGGGCCTGCATCTAAGTGATGATGATACAGACTTAGTTGAGTTCCCAGGGGAAGCTTTAACCTCTCTGAGGAGGGCAGGGGGGGGCGGGAAGAAAGGGGGAGCAAGAGGAGACGGGAGAGAGGGAACTTATATTGGCCTGTAAAAAATAATTTTTTTATTTTTTATAATTTATTTTATTTTATTATTTAAAAAAAAACAATCTTCTTTCATTTTACATATCAATCCCAGTTCCCACTCCCTCCCCTCCTTCCATTCCCTCAAACTGCATTCCCTACCCGAACCTACCTCCCCATCCACTCCTCAGAGAGGGTAAGGCACATTGCTTTGGTGAAGGTCCAAGGCCCTCCCTACTATATCTAGGCTGAGCAAGCTATCCAACCAAAGAAAACAGGTTCCCTAAAAGCCACTACAAGCAATAGAGATAAATCCTGGTGCCTCTGCCAGTGGTCCCACAGTCTGTTCCAGCCATAGAGCTGTCACCCACATTCAGAGGGACTAGTTTGGTCCTATGTTGGGTCATTCCCAGTCTGAGTGGAGTTGGTGATTTCCTATTAGCTCAGGTAAACTGTTTCAGTGGGTGTCCCCATCATGGTCTTGAACTTTTTGCTCATATTCTCACTATTCAACTGGATTTTGGGAGTTCAGCCCAGTGCTCCACTGTGGGTCTCTGCCTCTGTTTCCATCAGTTGCTGCATGAAGGTTTTATGGTGATATTTAAAATAGTCAAATATATTTAAAATAATTTGACAACGGGGCAAGGCCAGTTCGGGCACCCTCTCCTCCATTGCTTAGGGTCTTAGTGTTGGAATGAGGAGAGAGAGAGAGAGAGAGAGAGAGAGAGAGAGAGAG
>NW_026068248.1:492438-512812 GCF_014885135.2 Alexandromys fortis
CACTGAGTTATACTCCAATGTATAAATGTGTTATATTTTCTTTATCCCGTTTTCAGTTGAGGGGCATCTAGGTTGTTTCCATGTTCTGGTTATTACAAATATTGCTGCTATGAAGATAGTCAAAAAATGTCCTTGTAGTATGATTGAGCATCTTTTGAGTATATGCCCAAGAGTGATATTGCTGGGTCCTGAGGTAGACTGATTACCCATTTTCTTTTTGAGGAACAGCCATTCTGATTTCCAGAGTGATTGTACAAGTTTGCGTTCCCACCAGCAATGGAGGAGAATTCTCCTTATTCCACATCCTCTCCAGCATAAGCCATCATTGAGGTTTTTGATCTTAACCATTCTGACTGGTGTAAGATGGTATCTCAGTGTTGTTTTGATTTGTATTTCCCTGATGGCTAAGGACATTGAACATTTCCTTAAGTGTCATTCAGCCATTTGAGATTCTTCTGTTGAGAATTCTCTGTTTAGTCCTGTATCCCATTTTCTAATTGAATTATTTGGAATTTTGATGAATAATTTCTTGAGTTCTTTATATATTTTGGAAATCAGTTCTGTTTGATGTGGGGTTCTGTGAAGGTATTTTGCCATTCAGTATGATGTCTTTTAGTGTTTTTGACTGTGTACTTTGCTTTACAGAAACGTCTCAGTTTCAGGAGATCCCATTTATTTACTGTTGCTTTCAGTGTCTGTGCCAGTGGGGTTATGATTGGGTAGTAGTCTCCTATACCAATGCAATGAAGGTTACTACCTGCTTTCTCTTCTTTCAGGTTTAGTGTGATTAAATTTATGTTAAGGTCTTTAATGCTTGAATTTTGTGCATGGAGATAGATATGAATCTATTTTCATTTTTCTACATGTTGAAATCTACTTATGCCAGCATCATTTGTTGAAGATGTTTTCTCTTTTCTATGGTATAATTTTAGCTTCTTTTTCAAAAATCAGGTGTTTATAGATGGGTGGATTAATATTCAGGTCTTCTATTCCATTGGTCAACCTCTCTGTTTTTAGCCAATACCAAGCTGTTTTCATTACTGTAGATCTATAATAGAGCATAATGTCAGGGGTGGTGATGCCTCTGTAAGTTCCTTTATTGTACAGGATTTTTTCTGCTATCCTGGGATTTTTGTTTTTCTATCAGAAGTTGAATATCATTCTTTCAACATCTAGGCCCTCAACATGGCTCAGTGGACCAAAGGGCAACTGCTAAGCCTGATAACTTGCCACAATCTGCATAGCCCATATGGTAGAAGGAGAGAAGCAACTCCTGCAAGTTATCCTCTGACTTCCACATGTGAATCCCTCCCTCATAAAGAAGGAGATAGATAGATAGATAGATAGATAGATAGATAGATAGATAGATAGATAGATAAAGCTTAAGTCAGAGACTAAGGAATAGTCTAGAGTAGAGTGAAAGAGACTAAAATGCATGAAGTCAATGGGGGGGGGAACAGGATAGCTAAAACAATCCTGTACAATAGAAGAGCTATTGGTGGCATCACCATTCCAGATCTAAAGCTCTACTCCAGAGCTATAGTAATAAAAACAAGATAATATTGGCATAAAAAGACACATTGATCAATGGAATTGGATCAAAAGACCCAGACAGAAATATACACATCTATGGACACTTGATTTCTAATAAAGAGGCCAAAAGTATACAATGAGAAAAAGAACACATTTTCAACAAATGATGCTAGCATAACTGGATGTCAACATGTAGAAGAATATAAGTAGATTCATATCGATCACCCTGCACAAAACTCAAGTCAAAGTGGATCAAAGACCTCAACATAAAAGCGGTTATAATGAACCCGATAGAAGAGAAAGTGGGGGATAGCCTTCAACTTATTAGCAAAGGAGACAATTTTCTGAATAGAGCACCAGTAGCACAGACACTAAAATTATCAATTTATAAATGGAATTTCATAAATATGAAAAGCTTCTATAAGTCAAAGGTACTCCATGCGACAAAATAACAGCCTACAAAATGGGAAAAGTTCTTTACCAACCAAACATCTGACGGAAGGTTGATTTATGAAATGCGTAGAGAGCTCAAGAAACTAGTCGTCAAAAAATAGCCAGTTAAAAATGGGCACAGACTGAGCTATTAAAATAATTACATCAGGAAATTTGAAAGCATATTGATGGACCTAGAAAAAATAATGCTGTATAAAGTAACCCAGACCCAGAAATACAAACATTGTATGTATTCACTCAGGTGGATATTAACTATAAGTTAAAGGATGCTACAATCAACAGACCTATAGAGACTAGGGATACCAAGGAGTGCCCAGGGAGTCATGCATGGATCCCCATGGGAAGGGGAAATAGAGTAGATCTCTTGGGTGAACTTGGAGCAGGTGGGTAATGGAACCTTAGGGATTGGATTGTGTGGTTATTGAAAGGGGAGAGTGCTTGAGGGAGATGGCTGGAAAAGGCGGCCTTACAGAGTCATTTATAAGCCTGATGCAAGGTAAAGTCCCAGGAGTCTACCAGGATAGCCCCAGCTAAGACTCCTGCCAGAAGTGGATGTATAGCCTGAATCAGATTGTGAGCAGATTGTGACTACTCCAGTTGTCACTGGAGACCCTTCATTCTGTGACAGATACAAACAAAGTCAGAGACTTATGGCTCAAAAGTCCTGCAGAGGAGAAGGAGAGATTGTAGGAGCCAGGGGATCAGGAATATCACAGAAAAACATACAGAAATGGCTAGCATGGATTATGTAAGCTCACAGTGCCTGATCCAACAAACACAGTCTGCATGGGACCAACCTAGGCCCTCTACATATATGGGGCAGTTGTATAGCTTGGTCTATATGTGAGTCCTGGCAATAGAAACAGGGTCTGTCACTGGTGCTTTGGCACTTAGGAACCTATTCCTCATGTTGAATTGTCTTGTTCAGCATAAATACAGGGATGGTGCTGGGTCTTGTAACAGTTCGGTGTGCCATGCTTTGCTGATATCAGCTCATAGGAGATCTGCCCCTTTCGAGAAAATACAGAGAAGGGATGGATTGTTCAGGATGGGAAGACAAGAGGGAGGGAAGATTGTGGTTTGAATGTAAAAAAAAAACTAATTAATTATATTTTTAAAATGCATGAAGCCAGAATGTAACATGTGATATTGGGTTAAATCATGGGCCAGAAAATGGAAAGAGACACTCTGGGGACACTTGGCACAGTGTCTTGGGATACAAACATTAGATGGAGAGGGTGAGTTGGGTGGTCATGGTGTGTCTGTATTTATTTTCTGGGTGGAATTATTATGAATACAAATAAAAATTTTCTTGATTTTGTGAAGAATAGTTTGACAGACTTTGGGGAGTTTGGGCATTATATCTGATCACAAAGCATTTGGATCATAAAAAGAGAGACACAGAGAGTGGAAAAACAAGAGCACACACATGCTAAAATGTTAATAATTGGGGCTTTTCTGGAATCAGAAAAATAAACCTGTTCTTTCAGCAGTTTTAATAATGTTGAAATAGTGCCAAAATATCTCTACTAAGGTGATAATTAAAGAGAAATAAGATCATGAAGAAAAACAATACAGGCAACGCGATTAAAATTGTGTATCATTCTTTTGGAAGAAAAAAGGTGATCATCAAGATTATTTTCTGTGTATATATGTGATGTTGATGTCTAAATTAATATACCTTTTTGGTTGTATGTGCTTAGACATGTGTGTTCATGTCCATGTGGAGGCCCAGATTAATGTCAGTGGTCTTCCTCTATCACCTCCTACATCATCTACAGAATCAGTGTCTATTGCTGGACTCAGAGGACCTCCATGTAGATAAACCTGACTTTGTGATTTGTGGTCTCTGCCTGCCAGGCACTGGTAATACAGACAGACGGACCATGACCTTCAGCTTTTAAAATGGGATATGAGGATTTGAACCCCAGTTCTCCTGCTTGTGAATGAAGGGTGTTACTCACTACTGAGTTATCTTCCTAGCCCTTGAGATTTTTAAATTATGGTTTATTACATCATTCAAATTTTATAAAAATTTATAGTTTATATAAAAATATAAAAAATATTCCCATTGCTGGGCAGTGGTGACACACGGTTTTATTCCCAGCACTTGGGATATAGAAACAGATAGATCTTTGTGAGTTCAAGACTAGCCCCTGATCTACAGAGCTAGTTCCAGCCCAGTCAGAGCTGTTACGCAGAGAAACATTGTCTCAAAAACCAAAGAATTAAGCTACCTAAGCTGGAGTGGGCCTGAGGAATCAAGCTCCATGGGAGCAGGAGTGGATCCACATCAGGGACATTGGTGCACCAGGTCTGAGCCAGCAACCTGGGCCAGAGCAGACCTGAGACTGGGAATTCCACATGGACAGGTACAGGGGAGCCAGAGGGTCCAAACATGAATCTGGAACCTTCAAGGGAGTAGACCTAAGCCAGGTCCCCTGTGGGTCTGAGCATGAGCATATGACTTCTGAGGAGGCCTGATCCAGGACCACTGTGGGTCTGGGCATGAATCTGGCACTGCCAAGAAAGGAGGCAGGAACGAGATATCTCTGCAGGACCAGGCATGAGTCTGGGACCTCAGAGGTAGTAGGCTTGAGCCAAGACCTCTGTGGATCTGGGCACAGCAGAGCCTGGGAACTCTGAGAGAGTAGACCAAAGCCAGAGACATTTGCAGGACCAACTCCAAGCCATGGACCTCTGCAGGAGTGGATCCAGACCAGTATTTACAGAAACAGGTCAAAACCAACAATCTAGGCTAAAGCAGGCCTGAGACAGCAAATTTCAAGTGAGTGGAGCAAAGCCCCGGAGCTCTGAGAGACCTCCAGGAGCATGGAGTGATCAAAGGGGTAATTAGAACCATGTCACTAACTGTACAACCATCTGAGTCTTGGATTCACTGGCACCTAGAAGATTAATCAACAGAATCACTGACAGCCCCAACATACCTATTAGAGGAATAGATAAGAAGAAAAGGTAAGAACACACACAACACCAGTAAAACCTAAAGACCCTACAACACCAAGATTTGAACAACAAAATATAGATGAAGCTGAAGAAAATGACCTAAAGAAGGACAAAACAAGCTATTCCATGACAAAAACTGACACAGCCAATACCTAGCCACAAACCCAGCCCTATACAAAATACTAGAAGGAAAACTCCAACCCAAGGAAGTTGGCTACATCAACAAAAACACAAACAATTGATGGTCTCATATTAGCAAATCCCAAAGAAGGGGAAAACACACAAATTAACATCACCAATAATGAAAACTAAATTAACAGGAGAAACAATCACTGGACATTAATATCCCTTAATATAAATGGAATCAACTCACCTATAAAAAGGCACAGGCTAACAGATAGGACACAAAACCAGAATCTGTCCTTTTTCTGCATACATGAAACACATCTCAACCTCAAAGACGGACATTGTCTCAGAGTAAATGATCACACAACATACACAAATTTATGGGACACATTGAAAGCAGTGCTAAGAGAAAAGTTCATTGCAAGAAATGCCTACATAAAGAAGCTGGCGCAATCCCACACTAGTGAATTAACAGAACATTTGAAAACTTTAGAACAAAAAACAAGCAAGCTCACCTAAAAGAACTAGACGACAGGAAATAATCAAATTTAGAACTGAAATCAACAAAATAGAAACAAACAAAAAAACAATAGAATCAATGAACAGAGTTGGTTCTTCGAGAAAATCAACAAAATAGACACACCATTATGCAAACTAACCAAAAGGCAGGGAGAGAATATCCAAATTAACAAAATTAGAAATAAAAAGGGGGATATAACAATAGACATGGAAGAAATACAGAGAATCATCAGGTCATATTTCAAAAACCTATACTCCACAAAATTGGACAACCTAAAGGAAATGGACAACTTTCTGGATAAATATCACTTACCAAAATTAAATAAAGACCAGATAATCAAATTAAACAGACCCAAAATCTGAAGAAATAGAAACAGTCATCAAAAGACTCCCAACCAAAAAAGGCCCAGGACCAAATTGTGTCAGCACAGAATTCTACAAGATTTTCAAAGAAGAACTAATACCAATACTCCTCAAATTATTAAACACAATAGAAACAGAAGGAACATTGACAAACTTTTTATGAGGCTACAATTAACCTGATAACCAAACCACAGAAAGACATTACTAAGAAAGAGAATTACAGACCAATCTCACTCATGAACAGTTATGCAAAAATATTCAATAAAATACTGGCAAATCAAATCCAAGAACACTATGACCAAGTCGGCTTCTTCCCAGAGATGCAGGAATGGTTTGACATATGAAAATCTGTCAATGTAATCTACCATATAAACAAACTGAAAAATAAAAACCGTGTGATCATCTCACTAGTTGCCCAAAAAGCTTTCAACAAAATACAACATCCCTTCATGATAAAGGTCTTGGAGATAACAGGGATATAAGAAACATGCCTAAACATAATAAAAGCAATATACAGCAAACCAACAGCCAGTCACACTGAACCTCATAGAAGAGAAAGTGGGAAGTACACTTGAATGCATTGGCACAGGAGATCACTTTCTAAATATAATCCCAGCATCACAGACACTGAGAAGAACAATTAATAAATGGGACCTCTTGAAACTGAAAAGTTTCTGTAAAAGAAAGGATATGGTCAACATGACAAAACAACAGCTTACAGAATGGGAAAAGATCTTCACTAACCCCACATCAGACAGGGGGCTGATCTCCAAATATACAAAGAACTCAAGAAATTATTTATCAAAAGAAATAATAATCCAATAGAAAAAAATGGAGTACAAACCGAAACAGAAAATTCTCAAGAGAGGAATCTAAAATGGCTGAAAGACAATTAAGGAAATATTCAACATCATTTGTCACCAGAGAAATGCAAATCAAAATAACTCTGAGATTCCGTCTTATACCTCTAAAAGTGGCCAAGATCAAAAACACTAATGACAACTTATGTTGGCGAGGTTGTGGGGTAAAGGAAACAACTCCTGCATTGCTGGTAGGAATGCAAGCTGGAACAGCCCCTGTGGATGTCAGTGTGACAATTTCTCAGAAAATTAGGAAACAACCTTCCTCAAAACCAAGTAATACCACTTTGGGGTGTATATATTCAAAGGATGCTCAATCATGCCACAAAGACATGTACTCAATTATGTTCATAGCAGCATTGTTTATAATAGCCAGAGACAGGAAACAACCTAAATGCCCTTTAACCACAGAATGGATAAGGAAAATGTGGTACATTTACACAATGGAGTACTACACAGCAGAAAAAAATAATGATATCTTGAATTTTGCAGACATATGGATGGATCTAGAAAACATCATTTTGAGTGAGGGTAACCCAGACCCAGAAAAACAATTATCATATGTACTTACACATAAGTGGTTTTTTAACATAAAGCAAAGAAAACCAACCTACAAATCACAATCCCATAGAATCTAGACAACAATGAGGACCCTACATGAGAGCCATACATAGATCTAATCTATACAAGAAATAGAAAAAGACATGAGTAAATTGGGAGCATGGGGACCTTGGGAGAGGGTTGAAGGGTAGGGGAGAGGAGGGGAGGGAAGCAGAGAAAAATGTAGAGCTCAATGAAAATAATAAATAAAAAAGTTTTAAATAACAAAAATTCCCATTAGTAATAGCAGAACTTGGGTTTAAGGATATGTTTCTCTCTCAGTGAATTACATGCTGCAGAAATGATGTAGATTTCAATGCCATATATAAAAAAGCTGAATAGATAAAGTAGCACAGGACTGTAATCCTAGCACTGGAGATAGAGGTAGATTCCTCTAACTCATTGACCTTCCAGCCTAGCTTAACTGATGAGCTTCACTTTCAGAAAAAGTTCCAGTCTTTAAAATAAAACATGAATGAAGTTGAAGAAAGACATTCCATGTTGACCTCTGGGATCCATATGCCCATACGGACACATCTGTCCACATACATACAACAACACACACACACACACACACACACACATATATATATATATATATATATATATATATATATATGCTCTACCACCTAGGTTTCAAAAATGCTATCCCTCTTTTTTACTTTAGATTTTTAGTCAGAATCTCATTATGTTGCTCAGGCAGGCCCTGAACTTGCAGTCTTTTTACCTCAATCTCCTGGGTCGCTAGGATCACAGGCCTGTAATGTGTAGTACTTGGAATTTAAAATATTTTCTTTTTTTTGGGGGGGGGTTCTTTCATCAAGCATTGGGCATCTTTTTTTTTTATTATTCCATTCAAAAATTTACACTGCCTCCCCTCCTCCCATTCCCCTCCCACTTCCCCACTCACCCTAATCCCTCTCCCTCCCTCCTTAAGAGAGGGCAGGGAATCCTGCCCTGTGGGAAGTCCAAGCCTGTCCCCCTTCCAGGCCTAGGAAGCTTTGCATCCAAATAGACTAGGGTCCCAAAAAGTCAGTACATGCAGCAGAAACAAGTCCCAGTGCCTTTATCAATGGCTTCTCAGTCAGCCCGCATTTTCAACCACATTCAGAGAGTTCGGTTTGATTGCATGCTCATTTAGTCCCGGATTTGGTGAGCTCCCATTAGAACAGGCACACTGTCTCAGTGGGTGGACCAACCCCTCGCAGTCCAGACTTCCTTGCTCATTAAAATGTTTAAATGACCAACATGAAACATATAAATTGTGACTTATCTCCCAGTCTGTAAGTTTTCTTTTTCTTTTATGTGAATGGTATAAATTACATTGTCTTTTTCTTTGATATAAATGCTATAAATTAGATAGTTTGTCTTTAAAATACAATTCAATAATTTATTTTGGCACTTGTGCAGAATACAAATTATAAGTAAGTAGATCAGGAATTCAGGCTCAGAATTGATAGTTTGGATCACAGTCTAAATTGCACTCTTTCCTGAGATCTGTGTGTGTATGCATATGAGTCTGTAGATTGTTGCTATGGACTGAACCCGTGATTTTGAACATGCTGAGAAAAAAATATCAACTAATTATGCCTTTAGCCTGCAACCTATTCAAACACATTCTTTTTATTTTTGGAAAAACTCTGCCTCCATGGCAGCGTCAAATTCAAGATCCTCCTGCCTCAGTCTCTTAAATTCTAGGATTGTGTATACATATACATACATATATATATGTATATATGCCACAACACCCAATTCTCTGCTATACTACAAAAATATTAAATATTAAAACTCAATTGTATTGTTAATTCAATGGGTAGAGTCAGACTGTGAGAGGATTTCTCTTTTTTCCCCCAGCTTTATTGGAGCACAATGCATATAATATGATGTGTATTCATTTAATCTTTTAATGTATTCAATTCATAATTCTAAGATATTCACAAAGCTGTTTAACCATCTTAACAGTCAAGCTTTTTGACCACCCATGAAGGAAACTCCATGTATTTAATCAGTCTCTCCTAATTCCCTTTCTATCTAAGCTCCTAGCAATCCTATTCTAGTTTCTTTACAGTTTTAACTTTTCTGGGCATTTCACGTAGGTAGAAGCATACAACATGCGGTATTATCTATGTGACTTATTTTGTTTGCCATGATTTTTTTAAAGTTTTATCCAGGCTGTAGAATTTATGAGTAATTTTTATAAGTGATAAAATTCTTCCGTGATACCAGACTTTCTTTTATGCCACCAACAGGCTCCAAAGCCACAGAAAAACCGTGTCTCGAAAAACCAAAAAACAAAACAAAACAAAACAAAAAAACAAAAAAACAAAAAAACAAAACAAAACCAAAAAAAAGAAAATAAGCTCCCAAATCATAACATGCAGACTTCTTATTAGTTATGAATGTTTGGCCTAGCTTAGGATCATTTCTGGCTAGCTATTTTAACTTATGTTAAGCTGTTTCTCTTTACCTACCTTTTGTCTTGGGTCTTTTTACTTTTCTCTCTGTATGTCCTACTCTGTGTCTGCTAGCTGGTGGCTGCTTGACTGGCCCAGTGTGGCTCCCTCTCTTATTCTCACCTCTCTTCTGCCATTTTCTTAATTTTCCTTCTCTCTTCTCATTCTTCTTGAACCTAGATTTCTCTTATTTAGTCTCTCTGCCTTTCAGTCCCCCCCCCCACGCCCTCTCCTGCCCTCTCCTATTGGCCATTCAGCTTTTTATTAGGCCAATCAGGTCCCTTAGGCAGACAAGGTAAAACAAATGCAACACATGTTTACATAATTAAACAAACATCTTTTCATAATCAGACAAATGCAGCATAAACAAATATAGCACACCTTTATGCAGTCAAAGTAATATTCTGCAGCATAAACAAATGTAACAGTGAAAATAATATTCCACAACACTACTGTATTATCAGTTTATTTTTATAAAAAGCTATCAGGGGACATATAAGATCTTTGTACCTATTGAGCATGGTAAATAATGCCTTTATTATTTTTATTTATAATTTCTTATTTATTTATACAAAGGCACCTATTTTCATTTTCCTTGGCTAGATACACAAGGAGAGATATTCTGGATTATGTTTAAATTTTTGAGGGATTATTGGGCTATTTTCCACAGTGGATGTGTCTTTGTGTGTGTGTATGTGTGTGTCTGGTGAGAGTGTGGTGAGCAGTAGGTGATTATATACTAACTATAGAACCATCTGGCGATCATAGGACCACTTAGAGAAGTTAATTTTTTTTTTCCATAGTAGGCACAGGTTTGAACTCTGGTTTCTCCAGTTTGGTGAAACACGCCTTTTTATCTGATGGGCCATCTTTCCAGCCCTCTTTGCGTTATTTAAAAACTAACTTGATTATTTCTCCAAAATAGCATGTAACAATTTTTTACGAATTACCTAGAATATGTATCTTTTGGTTATTGTGTTTTATTCATTTAGGTTTAATAAAAATTATTGATAATTGGATTTATTTTGCCATTTTTCTTTTCCAACACTATGTGCATTATACATTTTAATATTTTTTCCATTTATTGCTAATTTATTTATAGTAAAATTATTATTAATGTTTAACTATATTATGTTTTTTAAAATACTATTTCTTCTTATCACTTAAGATTGTCCTAATTAAAAGTGACATTTTTAATCCAATCAGTTTGAATGACAAGCACTAAAAAAATCTTTTGGAATTATTCTAGCTCAATATTGTCTCCCTGTATTACTATGCCCAATAAATTACATGCTTCTCTATCATAAGTACAAAAATATATTCTTACAATTATTTGCCCAACTCATGCCTTGTAAATTAGACAATGAAAGAAGGCATTTTACACTGAATAATATGATTTCATTTTCTTTTATAAATACCGAGGCAGTTCCCATTAGCAATCTTCTTTGTTTAAGTATGTGGATTTTGTGTATTGCCTGCTGTCCTTTTATTCAGACTGGGGATTCCTTTAGTGATCTTTTAGGAAAAGAATTTTATTACATTCCCAGGATGTCTGTTCCTCCTTTGTTTTCAAAGTATGATTTTATTGGGTACCATTTTAAATTCTTAAAGTTTATCTACTTTCTAGTTTCTACAAGCCTTGGTCAGTGAAAAGATTCTTAAACAGAGTAAAAAGGATCTAAATATTGTGAAAAGTTATGAGAAAAATAACAGTAAATGAATGAGGGCACAGAAAAAGAAAAAGACAGACAAGCTAGGAAGACTCATGCTTGACTTACATAAACCAAAACTTGAGAAAGTGTAGCTATTAAAGCCTGTCTGGATTCAGAACCAATATTATTCCTACTTCATTGCATTTTGCTATAAAAAGAAGAAAACTGGAATTGTAAGGGAGATTGAGATTAGAGGACGTAATTATAAAAAGACATGAGACTGGCAATTACCAACACTATGCTATCTCTGTGTACCCAACTCCCGGTACTACGCGTGGGACATCATATCAGATTCTTGCTAGAGCATAGTATTTTCTGTATCCTGGAGTGGAATTATACTTTCCAATATGTTACTGTCTTCACTCTCCTTTCCAATCAGGTGCACGGGGGCAGCAAAATCCCATCCTAAGTCCTTCATCTCCATATCTGGCCTTTTCTACTTACATGGAATCCATAATTTGATGTATTTTCCTAGAGCATGAGACCTGAATTTCATAGCATTAGTGGATATCCTGAGGCATTGGTAGTGGTGTTTGTGTGTTGTAAGGGAGGAAGCCGAGATTATACATCCTGGTGAGAATTCTAATTTCAATATCCACTAGATGTTCCTTAAAGAGCTAAGTCGCAAAACCATTCAATGTCAGCTCTTGGTGAAGGCCATCACCATTGTGTCTTCCTCATTGGTCCACAGTATGAATCAAAGCCTGCCACCCAACATCTGTCTTAGGTTAAAGTCTCCTAATAATGGTAAACTTTATGAATCATTTTGGGTATATGATCTTATTGAGTCTCCATAAGTATCTACACATTGTGATTAACTTCATGATATATTTGAAGAAACAAAAGTTTATAAAGGTTGAGAAGATAAAAAAATAAATTTTGAACAAATAATACAATTCCCATTTCTCAGAAGACCACTATTGGATATGGGTATGTGTGGTGGGGAGAGATGCAGGGTATTCAATAATGGCAATTGCTAAGTAGAAAGATGACAGCCATCTACCCAGATGGTTTAGACTAATGATTCCCAACATGTTCCATGTTATGACACACTAATTTTGCCTAATTTTACTAATTCCCCAAAGCAATATGTGGGTTCTTAAAAGTAATTAAAGTAGAATTAAATATTATGTTAATTAAACATGGCTTAAATGAATTTTAAATGATGTGAATTGGTTTTGCCCCTTGGGAAAGCTACAAATTGCCTATCCTGATTTTGTGTCAACGTGGAGTATTAGTAACTGAAAACTTCACCATCATGGATGAGGAGACCGAGCCAGAATATCTGTTGGATCTGTGAGTTTGTCTTGAAATTTTTTTCCAGATGCCTCTGGGTGCTGGTTTGAAACACTGTGATAGTTGTCCACTCAACATCTTTATCAGCCCAGTGTTTCACACCTTCTGTTCTGTAACGTTCTCTCTGTAATAATCTGTCTTTGGCGGAGTTTGTTTCTTAATCCTTCCTCTTTGTGGTTTCCTATACTCCATCCACAAGTATCTATTGAGTTTACCACACTCCATAGACTCTGCTCTAGGACAGGAACAAGTTCTCACATCCCCAGCTTCCCACATCTCTGCTTTAATTTCATATAGAGATCTACAGGTTTTGTCTGATTCTTCCCTACCAACTCCACCCTTGCAGTGGGCCTTCCCTGGTCTGGGATGGGCTGATTGTTGTGTTCTGTGCTGATATGAGCTGAATATCCCATTCCATAATCTTATGGCAAACTTCCAGCAAAAGCTTTAACTGCTTTAGTCTCTTTTCTTTTCTACCTGTTTAAATTTATTTGACTTCAAATCTTTTGTGTTTATGTGAGATTTGATCACAGGACCTTCCCAAAACCTTCATTTAGCCTGTATTCCTATTTATGCATTTCATAAAGTACAGTCACACCCTAAATTGTGTTTTTCAATCTTGCTTTGAGCACATTGATAGAACCTATTGTTAACTATGTTGCTAAGCTATTGTTCCTTCTATCGACCTTTTCAAAGTTCTTTGTTAACAATTAGTCACAAGGGTTCATCCATACACTTTGCTATTATGCAACCATTGCACTCAGGAGAAATGTCAATGCTTCATGACATGCATATTTTCCCAATGCATTTTAAGTGAAAGGAGAAAGATAGACAATGATACCCATTTTTATTATAAATGCTTTTACACACGTGCATAACGCTCTATGCATGCATTTAAGAAAACAAGATAAAAGAAATATACAAAAGTGCTAATGCTGGCTGTCTGTAGACGCCAGAGTTCATCAATCTATATCTCTCTATTCTCCATATTTTTCCAGTCCTTAGCAATGAGTATGTAGTCCTATTACAATGGGCAACAGGTGATTTTAGGTAATTCAATTAGTTATCAGGGTCAACCAGCATGTGTGGGAAAGGTGACAGTCCTTATCGAAGAGAAATTTATACCGCTATTGTTATGAATTGAGGTTACCTTTTGAAGTAGGAAAATATCTCTAAAAGAAGAAATAAGTGGAAATATATTGAATTTCAAACAGACATTTTACAAACTGATTATGAAAAAATATAAAACTACTTCTATCTTGCTTGTCCCCCAAGGATAATATTTTCTGTTCCACAAGAGGAAGGGATACAGCTCCCATATCCTGTTGCCTCTCCAGCCTCTCCCCTGCTCTTTTCTGTGAGCTTTTACACAAACAAAAAGTAATTAATGCACAGAGTGTGTAATCAAACTAGCATGTTTCTATTCTCTAGTAATGCCAGCTTAGCCTTATTTTTAGAATTATACAAAATACCCCTTCATTCATTTGATACAAGGTTAGCATTAGAATATATGAAGAACTCAGAAAATTAAATACTAAGAAGCCACCCAATAAAAATTGGAAATCAAACTAACTAGAAATATTTCAAAAGAGGAATACAAATGGTTAAGAACTATGTAGAAAAATGTCAATCATCCTTAGTCATTGGGGAAAAGAAAATTAAAATCACTTTGATATTTCATCCCACACCAGTTAGAATGACTAAGATTAAAAACAAAGATGATAAATGTTAGTGTGGGTATAGGAAAGAGGAATATTTATTGTTAGTGGCCATGGAGCCTGATACAGCCACTTTAGAAATCAATCTGGAACATTCTCAAAAAAACTGACTATACATCTATCATATGATAGCATCCCCGAGGATATTCCCAAAAAGTTTTATATCCTACTACAGCAATACTTGTCTATTCATGGTCACTGTAGCTTTATTCACAAAAGCCTAAAAAGGGAAACAGCCTCGATGCCCACGGACATCAGTTCATGAGTGGATAGTGAAAATGTACATATATACAACGAACAATGGTTCTGCTGTAAAATTGAAATATTCTAGTAAAGGCATAGAGCTTAAAATTATCATTCGGAGTGAAGTCATCCAGATCACAAAGGCAAGCACAGCATATATGCTCTCATATATGGATACTATCTTTGAATGTTAGAATAGTTATGTTTCAGCTGGACTACTCATAGAAGTCAGGACGGTAGTAAGGAGTCCTGAGGGGATTACAGTGGAAGGGAGACTGGAAGAGAGACAGAAGGCAAGTGGTATGCAGATGAAGGCAGAAATGGAATGGGAATGGTTAAATTTGGGTAGATGACAGGAGGGTAGGTTAAAGAGGGAGTATGCGAAGGAATAACTAATGCTAAAATCATTTGAAACTACCACATCGAAGCCTACTAAATGTAGAACCATCCTAAATTACATACATGTAGAAAGGGAATTAAAATGGAGCTACCTGAAAATTGGGAGGGAGACAAATGCCTCTCCCAGATACTATAAGCTATCAAATACAAAGCCTAGATCCAATCACGGGTTTCTTATTTAGTAGTTGTTGAACAGTAGGGTCCCAATAACCCCCAAATATTATAAACTATTGTTATTGCTTTTGATTAACCCCAGAAGGCGATGATATGACTTTACTGGTGATGATATCCTATATTTAAGTCATGGAACATGAAGAAATGAAGTTGGTACCCATCTGGAAACTTCATTATTATGAATAAGTTTTCACGGTTCTGGAAAATGCTCTGCATGCTACCAGAGAAGAAAAGGAACTGTGAATCTTACCCAGTCTATGAATCATGTGAACTATAACAACTTTTAGCCTAGCATAACATGCTCACTGGTGTACTGATAGCTCAAGTGTTAATGTAATAACCACTTGCGAATTGAATTCAAAGCTCAATGAACAAGGTAGAAATCATGCCTAGTCCAACATTTCATGCATGGCTAGGTCATAGAACATAAAAATATCATTCTGCTAAATTGATGTAATTATAATTTGCCTCCTAAATTCTTTATATATTTATATCCATAGATTAATATATTACTTAGCCTTCATCAGATAAGCTTCTTTTTGTAGTAGATGATGTTTAATACAGAGACCCACAGCTGGTCAAACAAATATGATAAAAGGCTGTGGAGTTTTTATTTCTAAATTGAATATCTATATCACATTACTAACCCCAAGTTTCAGGAACTGTTGTGGAAGATAGAGAAGAAAGATGGAAAGGTCTGTAAAGCCAGACAACAAAATTCTTCAACAAATAGAATGTTTCTATTCTAGTATCTCCAAGAACCTTAATTGGTAGACAGATGATACATCAACTCTGGTACAAAGAAGTCTCTACTAAATCCTAGTTTAGACAATAGCACATTTATCTGTACTCTGTTACTCAGACTTGAAAATATTTGGTCCTTGACTCTGAATACTCCAGAACTGTCCCTACTTTCCAATGCATAATGATGTACTCCATGCACTAGATTCAATCTGAGGACTTATTGGGACTGAGAGCAGAGATTCTGAGGAGTGTCTCATCGGAGTTGGTTGTTTAGGGAGCTCAGAATCAGATGTTGATGCTCTGAACACCACCACCCAGAGTTGGACCATAATGGATCACCAGCTGAGAAAACCTAGAGAAGCCCTAACAGTTTGGAGTGGGAAGGGCCTGCCCATGTGCAGACAGTTTCTGGAAAGCAAAGCTTAGTGTCTGCAATTCTGTCCAGTGGATGTGGAGTGAGAGCATTTATTTCCTCAAAACATCCGAGGGGCACAACTGATTTTCCTCAAGGAAGCTTCGCTGCCCCGAAAGTCATCTCTCTGCTGCTCATCATTTCTTTTGAAGCACTGAAATGAGTCTTCTACCTCTGAAAGAGAGCTGACCTATATGGGTGAAATGCCTTGTTCAAACTCCTAAGGACCAGCATTGGACCAACATAATTGAGATGACGTCAGAAATTACCACAAGACAGTCATTTCCACTGCAAAACTATCTATGAGACAAACAAGGAAAAAAATCTTCTTGGGAGACTGCTGGAGAAGAAAAAAAAAAAAAAAACCACCTGAGTTAATGATCCACAAGGCTAAATTTAGTGATCTGGAGACTTGAAAAGTTAGGCCTTGAGTTTTGTGAACAAAACGACAAAACGAACAATCTGCCAGGGATGCCTTTACTAGATCAATTAAGTTTGTACAAATCTGGAGGCTGTTTGACTATGTGCTATGGAGCACCGGACTGAGCTCTTAAGGTCCAAATGAGGAGCAGAAGGAGGGAGAACATGAGCAAGGAAGTCAGGACCATGAGGGGTGCACCCACCCACTGTGACAGTGGAACTGGTCTATTGGGAGCTCACCAAGGCCAGCTGGACTGGGACTGAATAAGCATGGGATGAAACCGGACTCTCTGAACATGGCAGACAATGAAGGCTGATGAGAAGCCAAGGACAATGACACTAGGTTTCGATCCTAATACATGAACTGGCTTTGTGGGAGCCTAGGCTGTTTGGATGCTCACTTTCCTGGACCTGGATAGAAGTGGGAGGACCTTGGACTTCCCGCAGGGCAGGGAATCTGGACTGCTCTTAAGTCTCGAGAGAGAGGGGGAATGGAGTGGGGGAGGGGGAGAGGAGTGGGGAGGGGGTAGGGGAGTGGGGGGAGGAGGCGATATGTGGGAGGAGGGAGAGGGAAATGGGAAACGGGGAGGAGGTGGAAAATTTTTTTCGACAACTAAATAAAAACATTGGCAGAAAATCCATAGGACAGACAACCTAATTCCTACGTTGGAGATTAGGAAATAATAGAATCATATGGGTCATTAGTTATACACCAAGTCAGGACACTATTCCAATCAATGTGATTTAACCACAATATCACCTTCATCACCTTAGAAGTGAGGTTGTCTTATCACTATTTAACAAGTAAAGAAATTGAGAAAGAGACACTTTAACTTGCATAAGATGCCAGAATTAGAAAACGAGGGGAGAGTTTCATTGACTGGCAAGTTGACTCTCTATAACTTAAACTATTTCTTGCTGTGATGTGAATGGAATTCGGAGAAAGACTTCCTACAAATGGTGCCCAATGTCTGGGCATGCATTTCCACATAAGACCTGAGAAAGCACATACAAAAAAGTTCCAAACACACAAAAATGGAGCCAAATGCAGCTTCTAGTTCCTCAATCTCTCATCCAATACATTGTACAGAAATGCATCTCCTGGATGCAGACTGTAGGCTTCAGTCACCGGCTCACCATGAGATAAACTATGCAACAGTTTAAGATTTTGCTCATACAGACAGAAAAGATTACAGATACACAGTAAAGCTTGTTCAGAAGGAAAAAAACTCTAAACAGGCTACAGTGTTTTTAACAATGTGCATAGGCTTAAGAAAAAGAAAAAAGGACATAGACAATTATAAACATAAATCAATAATAAGTAGTTTAAAAATAATAAATTCTTTAAAGAAGGAGAAAGTAATACAAGAGACTAGGCCATGCAGACATGGGGAATACAAAAGGAGGCTGGATCCTGTTAGTTTGATGTCTTTTAATTTTTTGATTGCTGATAAGCAAATGATAGCTGCTGAGAGACATTGGACTATGGTAACTTCTAAATTAAAACAGATGAAGAAAAAAGTTAAAGGCTTGAAAGGTGAAATAGAAGTAATAAAGAAAACACAAATGGGGAATTCTATGAAGTGAAAATCTGAGTAAACAAACAGGAACTACAGATGCAAGAATAACCCAACAGAAGGCAAGAGATGGAATAGAGAATCTCTGGCATTGAAGAAATGATAGAGGAAATAAGTTCATCTGCCAAAAAAAAAACATTAAAGCAAAAAAGTCATAATACAAAATGTAAAGAAAATCTGGGACACCATGAAAAGACCAAACCAAAGAATAATAGGTATAGAAAAAGGAAAAAAAAATTCTACTCAAAGGCACAGAAAATATATTCAACAACATAATACAAGAAAACTTTATCCACCTAAAGAAGGAAGTGCTTATAAAGATACAAGAAACTTACAGAACACCAAATAGACTGGACCAACAAAAGTTTCCTCACCATGATAATCAAAACACTAAATATGCAGAATAAAGAAAGGATATTAAGAGCTGTCATCCTGGACAGACATTATGCAGACACTAAGAGACCACAGATGCCAGCCTAGACTACTACACTCAACAAATCCTTCAATCATCACAGATGAAGAAAACAAGATGTTCCATGACAAAATCGGATTTAACCAATATTTAACCACAAGTCCAGCCGTACAAAAAGTACTAAAAGGAAAACTTCAAACCAAGAAAGTTAGCTGCACTCAGGAAAACACAGGCAATAGGTAACTTCACATCAGCAAAATAAAAAAAAAAGGAAACACGCCCCCTACCACCACCACTAACAAATAAAAAAAAATAACAAAATTAATGATCACTGATCATTAATATCCTTAATATAAATGGAATCGACTTGTCAATAAAAATGCATGGGTTAACAGAATGGATACAAAAGTAGGATCTATTGTTCTGCTGCATACAAGAAACAAACCTCAACCTCAAAGACAAACATCATTTCAAAGTAAAGTGTTGGGAAAAGACATCAATCAAATGGACATAGGAAGGAAACTGGTCTATCTATCCTAATATCTAACAAAATAGATTTGAAACTAAAGGTAATCAAAAGAGATGAAAAAGGACATTTCATATTCATCATATGAAAAATCCATCAAGATTAAGTCTCAAATACAAGGGCACTCACATTTGTAAAAGAAATATTACTAAAGCTTAAATCACATATCAAACCCCACAAACGAATACTGAAAGACATCAATACCCTACTCTCACCAATGTACAGGTCTTCCAGACAGAATATTAAGGGAATTAACAGATGTCATAACTCAAATGGGTTTAAGAGATATCTATAGAACATTCCACCCAAATACAAAACATAATATCTTCTCAGCACCCTGTGGAACCTTCTCTAAAACTGACCACATACTTGGTCACAAAGCAAATCTCAACAGATACAAAATAAATAGAACAAGCCCTTGTATCTTATCAAATCACCATGGCTTAAAGTTAGAATTCAACAGCAACACAAATTACAAAAAGCCTACAAATTATGGAAATTGAATAATGCTCAACTGAATCACCCCTGGGTCAAGGAAGAAATAAATAAATTAAGGACTTCCTAGAATTCAATAAGAATCAATGCACAACATACCCAAACTTATAGGACACTATGAAAGTAGTGCTAAGAGGAAAGTCTATAGCACAAAATGCCTACACAAAGAATTTGGAGAAACCTCACACTAGTGACTTAACAGCACACCTGAAAGTTCTAGAACAAAAAGAAGCAGACTAACCCAGGAGGAGTAGATCCCCAGAAATAATCAGTTGAGGGCTGAAATCAATAAAGGCCAGCTGGACTGGGTCTGAAAAAGCCCGGGTTAAAACCGGTCTCGCTGAACATAGTGGACAATGAGGACTATTGAGA
>NW_026068248.1:512918-519779 GCF_014885135.2 Alexandromys fortis
AATAAATAAATAAATAAAAATAAAAGAGAAAAAAGAGAGAAAATGAGAAGAATACAAAGAATCAATAAAACAAAGAATTTGTTCTTCAAGAAAATCAAGATAGACAAACCCTTATCCATATTAACAAAAAGGCAGAGAAAGAATATCCAAATTAACAAAATCAGAAATAAAAAGGAGGACATAAAAACAGACACTGAGGAAATCCAGAGAATCATCAGGTAATACCTCAAAAAAAAAAAAAAACGTACTCCACAAAATTGAAAAATTTAAAAGAAATGGACAATTTTTTTGGATAGGTACCTGTTGATATCAGATGAGCAAAGGTTAAGCAGTTCAATCCATAAAGATGCACCCACCTAACAGCTAGAAAAGGCTAAAATGATTCTTATCATTTGCTCAAGGCTTCTGTGTTGTATTCCAATTTACACCTTAGAAAGTTGATTTGCATATCTCCAAAATATCTTAATTAAGCTTCCAAAGGGACAATGCCAAAGGCAAATTCTCGATAAGGAATAACTCAGGATTTGTATTTTTTTCCAACTATGTTTTGCATAGGTTTTGAATGTTCGAGAAACTCTCATACATGATTAGCGTATATTAAACAGAACTTGCTGAAGATATAAGGCAGATTAAGGCTACATGCAGACATTCAGAATCCAGTTCCAGCTGTGTTCCCCCTTACAGGTATCATATACCAAAATTAAATCAAGACAAGATAAACTATTTAAATAGAACTATAACTCCTAAGAAAATAGAACCAGTCATTAAAAGTCTTCCAACAACAACAACAAAAAAAGCCCAGGAGCAGATGGTTTCAGTGCAGAATTCTACCAGAGTTTCAAAGAAGAGCTAATACCAATACTCTTCAAATTGTTCCACATAATAGAAACAGAAGAAACTTTGTCAAACTCCTTTTATGAGGGTACAGTTACTCTGATGACCAAACCACAAAAAGATGCAACAAAGAAAGGGAATCACAGACCAATCGCTCCCTCATGAGCAGTGATGCAAAAATACTCAATAAAATACTGGCAAACCAAATTTAAAAACATACAAAAAATCATTCACCTGATCAAGTAGGCTTCATCCCAGAGATGTAGGGATGGTTCAACATACAAAAATTTGTCAATTTTATATGGTAGTCACCATATATGCAAACTGAAAAAAATACTCATGATCATCTCATTGGATACTGAAAATAAGCCTTCGATAAAATCCAACATCCCTTCATAATAAAGGTCTTGGAGAGATTGGGGATACAAGGAACATATGTAAACATAATAAAGGCAAGCCAACAGCCAACATCAAACTAAATGGAGAGAAATTTAAAGAGATTTCATTAAAAACAAGAACAAGAAAAGGTTTTTCACTCTCTCCATATATATTCAATAGAGTGCTCGAAGTTGTTCCAAGAGCAATAAGGCAACAAAAGGAGACCAAGGGGTACAAATTGGAAAGCAAGTTGTTAAACATTTGCTATTTCCAGATGATATGATAGTATACATTAAGTGACCCCAGAAATTCTACCAGGAAATTCATGTAGTTGATAAAAATCTTCAATAATGTGGCTGGATATTAGGTTAGCTCAAAAAAAAAAAAACTTTAAATCTTTGAAGAAAGAAACTGAAAAAGATATAAGAAAATGGCAAGATCTCCTGTGCTCTTAGATAGGTAAGATCAACATAATAAAAATGGCAATCTACAGATTCAATGCAACCCCCATCAAAATTTCAACACAATTCTTCACATATCTTAAAAGAACAAACTCAGCTTCATATGGAAAAACAAAAAAAAACCCAGGGTAGCTAAAAAAAATTCTGTACAATAAAGGAACTTCTGGAAGCACCATTTATCTCTGACTTCAATCTCTAATATAGAGCTATAATAATAAAAGCAGCTTGGTATTGACATAAAAGATAGACATGTGGACCAATGGAATCGAATTGAAGACAATTGACATTAACCCACACTCCTATGAACCCATGACTATTGACAAAGAAGTCAAAACTATACAATGAAAAAATTAAATCATCCTCAACAAATTGTGCTGGCATAACTGGATGTCAACATATTGAAGATTGCAAATTGATCCATATCTATTGTTATGCATATGACTCAAGTTCAAATGGGTCAAAGAATAAATCTACCTCAAGACCCAGCATTATCGGGCTGGGCGATGGTGGCACATGCCTTTAATCCCAGCACTCGGGAGGCAGAGGCAGGCGCATCTCTGTGAGTTCGAGACCAGCCTGGTCTACAGAGCTAGTTCCAGGACAGGCTCCAAAGCCACAGAGAAACCCTGTCTCGAAAAAAACAAACAAACAACAACAAAAAAAAAAAGACCCAGCATTATCACTGTTGGGCATATACTCAAAGGATGTTCAATCATACCATAAGGGCACTTGCTCAACTCTGTTCATAGCAGCATTATTTGAAATATCGTAAACCTGGAAACAATAGATGCCCCTCAATCAAAGAATGTATAAAGACAATTTGGCACATTTATACAATGGAGTATTACTCAACTGTAACAAAAAAATGATAACATGAAATTTACAGGCAAGTTAATGAAACTAGAAGAAATCTACTGAGTAAGGTAACCTAGACCCAGAAAGACAAACACAGCATGTACTCACTCATAAGTGGATATTAGATGTAAAGCAAAGGATAACCAGACGGCAATCCACAGCTCCAGAGATGCTAGGTAACAAGAAAGATCCTAAGAGGGATGCATGTATCACCGTGGGAATAGGGAATAGAAGAAATCTCCCGAGTAAACTAGGGATGGGATTAAAGGGGAGGTGATGGAGGGATGGAAACATGAGGTAATGGGATGGTTGCATTGAAGAAGGGATGGAATGGGGAAGGAATAAAAGAGATACCTAGATAGAGTGAGTCATTATGGGGTTAAGGAGAAATGTGGTGCTAGGGAAATTCCCAGGAATCCACAAGGATGACCCCAGATAAGATTCCTAGCAATAGCGGAAAGAATGCCTGAACCACATCCTTCCTCTGTAATCAGATTGGTGACTACCCTAACTGTCATCATAGAACCATAACCCAGTTACTGATAGAAGAGGATGCAGAGATTCATAGCTAGCCAACCACTGGACTGAGGTCCATGAGTCCATGCAAAGAAAGAAGGGATAATATGATGAAAGGAAGTCAAGATCATGACTGGAATACCACAGATACAGCTGATCCAAGTTAGTGGGAACTCATAGATTCTAGACTGACAGCTGGGGAACTTGCATGAGACTGAACTAGGCCCTCTGCATGTGGGTGACAGTTGTATAGATTGGTCTGTTTGTGAGGATCCTAGAAGTGGAACTAGGATCTATCCCTGGTACATGAACTGGCTTTTTGGAGCCCATTACCTATGGTGGGATGCCTTTGGCAACTTGAATGAAGTGAGGAAGGGCTTGATCCTGCCTCAAGTTAATGTGTCAGACTTTTTTGACTCACAATGGAAGGCCTTCCCCTTTCTGAGAAGTAGATGTGGGGGGTTGGGCAGATGTGGAGGGATGAAGGAAGAGTGGAGAGAGGGGGAACTCTGGTAGGTATATAAAATGAATAAAAAATAAATAAAATATATAATGTGTAATTAAGAAATGTAGTTTAATAGTCATCTATAATAATCAAAATTGTAGTTTTATTATCTATATTTTAAAGGTTAAGCAGGCATTTTAAATAGATACATGGTTTTCAAACACTTTAAAGAACTACAGAATATGACATTTTAATGTTTTAATAAAAAAGCTTTTAATGACAATGATACACAACTGCTCCTGGCAGCACCAACCTACTTCATAAAAGCATGATGGGCATTGAAGAACCTACATATGGAGTTTGCTTTCATTTGTAGCAAAAAATAACCACTGGACAAGAAACTGCCTTTACCTAGACTGCTGAAAATATGCTATCAAAATTGAGCAAGCAGGACACAAAAGAAAGCAACTGTTGAACTTTTCCAAGATAGGGTAGGACAGTTCTTCAATAATACCTGATTCACAGAAAAGCCTGATATTATAGGACCATAGGCCAAAGATGGATGCCCCAATGTTACAGAGGAACCCTCAGTTGACTATCCAGGCAGCTAGGTGTCTTTGTCATTCCACAGTTTTGTAAGTTGCTTGCTCTGAATTTCCTGTTTACTCAGGTAATAGTATATCATTCTTATATCCCTGATAGAGTTGGACTAGATAGTTATAGTTACCCTTAGTCTGATAGAGTTGAAAACTAGATAGTTATAGTTTCTCTTAGTCTCAATAGAAAGAAAATTAGGTACAAAATTTTGGATTCATCAAGAGAGGCTAGATAATGAAATATTTTCTCTAAATTTGCCAAATACAAATGGACTGGACATTGTAAATGTAATTCTTACTTGATAATTGTTCTTATTGTATATAGTTTTACCATGTTAAAGTAAAACCTTTCTTTTTTTTTTAGACAAAATGGAAAGTATTATGGAATATTTTTTGTACAGTGTGAAGATATGTCACTGGATTGGTTTAATAAAAAGCTGAGTGGTCAATAGCTAGTCAGTATTTTCAAAGCAGAGATAATGCTTAGACAAGGCAGAGTCACCAACCAGACACAACGAAAGCAGGACTTCCAGGAAGAGAGGTAACAAGCCATAAGCCAAGTGCAGCATGTAGAAATGGGTTAATTTAAGTTATAAGAGCTAGTTAGAAACAAGCCTAACTAGTATCAACCATGCTTTCATGATGAATAAGAAGTCTCTATGTAGTTATTTGGGAGCTCACAGGTAGTACTGTTAACAATTCCTTATACATAACGTGCTCATACTAACACTGTCCTCTTGTCCAGCAGCTGGTGAAAGAAGGAACTGGTATTCGTTAGATTCTACACATCTATTCTAAGTCTTAATAAAAAGCTACTGGATACTTATGAGTGTCTGCACTTGCTTCTTAAGCACCATTGTGCCTAAGATGGTGTGACACTAATTAACCAATTTAAAGCAACATGATTTGTTGAGGAAAAGTCTTAGGAAAAAAAAACCTATATATTTGAGGAGCTTTAGGAGAAATATTTCCTGCTTTTTAAAAAGGAGATTCATCTTCATAGATACTTCCTGTGTCTATGGAAATGAAAATTATGTCGCCAGTCCTATGTATGAGGCTTATCCATTACTAAAGCACTTTGATATCTTCTGAAGTCATTCACTTCCTGTGGAGAAATGATGAAAGCTGATGAGGTCATAGCTGTCTGTAACTTTTAGGAGGTTCTTTAAGGTGTGTACTTGGAAATAGGCATTTTCATACGCTACGGAAAGAGATGATAATTTAATGTTTGCAGCACAAGCCTATGAAGTCCATTTCATCATATCCTCCCAGCTGTAGTAAGGATCATACCACATTAAAGGAGAGTAGAACATAGTGTTCCTGGCTTATGAATTAATAAGCCTGAATCCTAATTATGCATCTGCCACTGACTAGCTGAGTGATCTCTAGAATATAGTTTTTCCCTTGAGGATACTCTAAAAAGAACATCTTTATTCATCTAGTGTTTTCTGCCATTGAATCTCTGGAGATGTGGCTCAGAGAAAGATTGTGAGGGCCAGGTAATGGGTACATTATATTGTCTTCTGGCAAACTGATTACACTATAGTGCTTTTGATCTTAAAGATGTTACAGCGCATAAAATATTAAAATCTACCATTCTCCATTTGTTCTGTGGGCCCTGTTACCTCTGGCTTCCAATTTGGGAAATAGTGCATTCTGACTGTGTTTTATTAAAGGATGATATCTACGTACATGCTTTTCTCAGAGACTAGAGAAAAACAGAAATCTAGAGAGGACATCAGATTGATATGGTAGTGAAAGAGAAAGGTTAAGGTTGACTGAAGGAAAAGAGGTTCAGATTCCCTACTATGAGGCAATGATAAAGATCCACAAAACCCTCAAATGTTTCTGGATTCTAGTGTTCTAGAAGGCAAAACTTTGAACTTTTCATGCACGGCACAACAGAATATATAGTGGAGAAAGTGGACTGAATAAGAAAAGAGGTTAGTTGTGAGTGAATTCAAACCTGTTAATTTCTTTTAGCCCATACTAAGTAACCAGGCATGTGCAAGGCCTATGATTAAGGGGAAAAAATCAACCAAACATGTTTCCATCATTCCAAAGACTTCAGGCAAGGTAAGCAAAACAAATCTTAAGTAAAACACTGAGTATTCCATTAGATGTCAAAGCATCATAACACTATAAGAGACAAGTGAAGGGCAATTAGAAAACAGGATAATTTTCACTTCTCTCTCAAACATCAGTAAAAGTTATTTAGAAAACAATACGGAATTTAAGTTTGGAATTTAATACTTAGACAAGTCATGAAGATCTTTTTCTGCTATATTCAGGAGTGTAGAATTTGTCCTGTGGAAAGGGAAGACATGGAAACTTTTTAAGCAGTGTGGAGGATGAAAGGCTTGATATGATTGAACTGTAATTTCTAACTAGTTTTACAAATTATTCATCAGTCAGAATAATCATTTAAATCTGTGACTGTCAGGTGAAAAACAAATTTGATAGGACCCATGGTGGTTTCAGAAAGAAACAGTCTTTCATTGCTGATTAGAGTGCAAATTGGTGCAGCCCCTTTGGATATCAGTATGGCAATTTCTCATAAAATTAGGAAACCTTCCTCAAGACCTAGTAATACCACTTTTGGGTATATATCCAAAGGATGCTCAATCGTGCCACAAAGACATGTGTTCAACTATGTTCATAGCAGCTTTGTTTGTCATAGCCAGAACCTGGAAACAACCTAAGTGCCCCTCAACCAAAGAATGGATGAGGAAAATATGGTACATTTACACAATGGAGTACTACACAGCAAAAAAAA